>NC_083418.1:8932419-9137419 GCF_020745735.1 Hemiscyllium ocellatum | reverse complement strand
CCTGTATGCTCATCCAAATTGTTTACATAAATGGAAAACAGCAGTTGACCCAGTATCGATCCCGAAACACCATTGGTCACAGGCCTCTAGTCCAAAAAAACAACCCTCCACCCCCACCTGTATCCTACCATCAAACAAATTTTATATCTGTTTAACAAGCTCTCCCTGTATCCTATGTGATATAACTTAACTGAACAGTCTCCTACGCGAAACCTTGTCAAAGGCCTTGCTAAAGTCCATGCAGACAATCCCGACAGCTCTGCGCTCAACTATCTTCTTGGTAATATCTTCAAAACACTCATGTTTGTGAGACAAGATCTTCCATGCACGAGAGCCATGTTGATTATCCCTAATCAGTCTCCAAACACACACATCTGGTCCCTCAGAATGCCCTCCAACAACCTACCGAGCACTGGTATCAGACTCCTCGGTCGATAGTTCCCAGGCTTTTCATGCCTTTTATTAAAGGCACAATATTAGTCACCCTCCAGTCTTCCGGCACCTCACCTTGGCTGTAGGTGATACAAATTTACTGTGGTAGTGGCTCCACAATTTCTTACATATCTTCCCACAATGTCCTGGGATACACTTGATCACTGTCCCAGAGAATTATCTACCTGAAGGCATTTTTAAGATCTCCAACATCTCCTGTGTTCAAGACATCAATACTTATTTCCCCAAGTTCCCTTGCCTCCATGTCCTTTTCCACAGTAAATACTGACGCAAAATATTCGTTTAGCACTCCTCCCATCTCCTGTGGTTCCACACGTTGATGACCTTGTTAATCTTCAAGGAGCCCTATTCTCTCCCAGACTGCTCTTTCGTCCTTAATGTACTTGTAGAATCTAATTAGATTATCCTTAACCTCGGCAGACAAAGTTATCATTTTTCCCCTTTTTGCCCTCCTGATTTTAATCTTAGATATGCCCCTACTCCCTTGATGCTCTTCAAGAGAATCCTTTGATTCCAGCTGACTATTCCTGACACATGCCGCCTTTTTTCTCCTGATCAGACCCTCATCATCTATTGTTCCCTACTCCTGCCAGCCTTGCCCTTCTCTCTAACGGAACATACAGTTTCTGAACTCTCGTTATCGTACGTTTGAAACCATTTGCCAGTCGATCTACGATCAGTCTACCCTAGTCAAGTTTTGAAAGTTTCTGTCTAATTCCTTCAAATTTGGCCTTGCTCCAAATTTAGAACTTTAACTTTGATGAAAGGCCTATCCTTTTCCACAACTATTTTAAAACTAGTAGAATTATGATCACTGGATCCAAGGTACTCTCCCCGGTAACATTTCAGTCAATTGCCCTACCTTATTTCCCAAGAGAAGGTCAAGTATTGCTCCTTCTCTGGTAGGTACATCTCTTTCGTGATAATGAAAATTTTCGTGAACACGTTTTACAAATTCCTCACCATTCAAGCCCTTAACACTAAGGTAGTCCCAATCTATGTTTGGAAAATTCAAGTCCCCTACCAGTACAACCCTCTTTATTCTTACACATAGCTGAGATCTCATTGTATATTTGCTCCCCAGTTTCCCTCTGACTACTGGTGGAAGTGTATAATACAATCCCATCAAGGTGATCAGCTCTTCCTTATTTCTGAGTTCCACCAGCTTTACTAGATAACTCCCCAAGAAGATAGTCTTTAAGTACAGTAATGTTTTCCCTAATGTTGTGACACGGGGTAAACCCTATGCTAATTTAAACCAGCTACACAGAAAAGATTCACCCCGTGCTGTAATCTGTTAAAATTCGAGAGGCAGAAAACTATCCCAAAGTCACTGTTTAAAGTAAAAATTAACAACTTTATTTTGTTTTAAGTCTAACAGTGTATAATTAACTAACAACTATTTGCAACTCCATTTCCTTTCTCTAAACCTATCTTTTACCTTCCCCTCTACAATACTGGCCCAATTAAAAATCCCGATTACAATTTACAAAAAAAATCTAATCACATTTTTAAGCCAGTCAGCTTTGTCTAGTGTGCTCTGTAGATTTTCCTCTGTTGTCTTCTCCTTCGGGATTCTGTTTCCCAGGTCTTTGAGAGATAAAGGTACCTTTAAGAGAGTAAACCTTGTTGTAAGCACCCTCTCTCGTTGTTGGTGTTAGCTGTTCTTTGCCACTCTGGGTAACTGTTCAAAATGTCTGATATTTACGCCCTAAAACATCAGATCATTTCATTGGTTTAGTGTTATAAAAACATTATTTTTTGAAATTTGATTGGACTTTGGTAACTTGGGGCATAATTTAAACTGTTTGGCCAAATTCAAATTTGTTTTTATATCCTGGCGACACATCTCTTAACTGTTTCAACCAAGTGTTACATTGTTACCTTGTTCCAGACTCTCTGTGCTTCTCTAAGTCCTTGCTAGCTTTTCAACTCTCTTAAAGATACAATACCCCTACACCATAACACTAATCAAAAACACCATTCCCCCTCCTCTCTCGCCCCCTGCTTTCTATCCTTCCTGTGAGATCTATACCCCAGATGTTGAGCTGCCTGTCCTGTCCCTGCCTCAGCTATGTGTTGCTGGAAAAGTGCAGCAGGTCAGGCAGCATCCAAGGAGCGGGAGAGTCGACGTTTCGGGCATGAGCCCTTCTTCAGGAATGAGGAAAGTGTGTCCAGCAGGCTAAGGTAAAAGGTAGGGAGGAGGGGCGTTGGAAATGCGATAGGTGGAAGAAGGTGAAGGTGAGACTGGGCAGAGGAGATGACCTGGGGTGTGCAGTGAGAGAGGGACTCACTGAAATCCTTGCAGAGGGAGGAAGAGAGCTTCTTCAAGGAAGGCATCCTTGCAAGAGGATTTGCAGTAGGTTAAAATCTTCTAGGAGAAAGTGAGGACTGCAGATGCTGGAGATCAGAGCTGAAAATGTGTTGCTGGTCTCAGCTATGTTACTGTAATACCTATGATGTCCCAGTCCCAAGTACCCATCCATACCCTGAGTTCCATCTCCCTTGCATCGAAATGAATACTGCTTCTTGCCTGCTTTTTCTATTTAAATAGTTTCCTTTAATGTCTGAGCCAGCCTCAGCTTCCACTCTTTTCTCTCTGTTGTTTAGGGAGAGATCCCAATAACCAAGCATCTGAATCCTTGCCCCCTGCAGCATCTCCTCAACCACTCATTTATCTGCCTTACATTCCTGTTCCTGCTCTCACTAGCATGTTTGAAACCTCTAAAGATCCATTGGGAATGGACAGCAGATGGCAGGACTGGTTAATAGGGCAAGTTAATAAGACATATGGGACACTTGCTTATATCAGTTGAGGCATACATGATTAAGAACAGGAAGTTATGTTACAGTTGTACAGGACTTTGGCTGTGCCACAGCTGGAATAGTGTGTGCAGTTCTGGTCACCACACTATGGGAAGGATGTGATTTTACTAGAGGTGGTGCAGAGCAAATTCCCCAGGACAGTCCTGAGCATTTCAGCTGTGGAGAGAGGCTGGATAAACTGGGGTTGTTTTCTTCGGAGCAGAAAGTGTTGAAGGGGGTATCTGATCGAGGTGTGTCAGTTTGAGGGGCAAGGACAGGGTGAAGAAAAAGCAGCTGTTACGCTGAGTTAAAGAGTCAGTAACAAGGGGGCATAATTTTAAGATGAAGGGCAGAATGTTGAGAGGGGATTTGAGGAAAAGCTTCTTTCGCTGAGAGGATGGTAGGGTCTGGAATGCTCTGCATAGGACGGTGATTAAGGCAGGAAACTTCACAACCTTTTAAAAAGTATTTGGTTGAGCTGTTTGGAATGTCATTATGTTCAGGGCTGTGGGCCAAATGCTGGATTCATATAAAGTTAAAAATCGCACAACACCAGGTTATCGTCCAACAGGGTTAATTGGAACCACTAGCTTTCGGAGTGTCGCTCCTTCATCACCAGATGAAGGAACGTTGCTCCGAAAGCTAGTGTGCTTCCAATTAAACCTGTTGGACGATAACCTGGTGTTGTGTGATTCTTAACTTTGTACACCCCAGTCCAATACTGGGATCTCCAAACCATAGATTCACATAGATAGGTTGGCACAGACTCTGTCAGCTCAAGGGCCTGTTCTGTGCAGTTTGCCTCTGACTCTATGGCAGTGGTGATTTCAGAATAGGTGTTTCCCCTTGTGGGAGAGACGAGAATCAAGGTGCACAGACTAAAAACAAGAAAGAGATCTTTTAATAGATCGTTCATCTTTGGAACTCTGTTCGTTCAAATCTGTTGTTAAAGTTCACTTGAGAATGTAACTTTTAAAAAAAAAAGTTCTGCCATTTACAGATGAAAGAACTGAAACCAACATGGTCACTATAAAAGATGAGAGCCTTAACAAACAATCAAGGTCTTTTTCAATATATCATTTCAGTTACATCACACTGTAAACTTTTGCTTTAACTTCTGTCTTATGATCTTATACTCCATAACCATCTGATGAAGGAGCAGTGCTCTGAAAACTAGTGCTTCCAATTAAATGTGTTGGACTATAACCTGGTGTTGTGTAATCATATGTTCAGTTGCTTCACTAGTGGACCTACCCTCCATCATGATATTGGAAGTGGTGCTGCTGGCTGCTCCATTAGGGACCCTTCAGATACTGAAGCAGTCCATGTGCAAGTGCAGCAAGATCTGGACAATATCCAGGCTTGGGCTGAAAAGCGGAACGATAACATTCATGCCACGCAAGTGCCAGGCTATGACTGCCTCCAACAAAGAGACAATCTAACCACCATCCTTTGACTTTCAATGGTGTTACCATCACCAAGTTTCCCACTATCAACATCCTGGGGATTGCCATTGACCAGAAACTCAACTGGACTCGCCATATAAATACTGCAACTACAACAGCAGGTCAGACACTGGGAGTAATCGCGACTAACTCACCTCCTGGCTCCTCAAAGCCTGTCCGCCATCAATTCAGGCACAAGGCACAATTCAGGAGCGTGATGGAATGCTTCCCATTTGCCTGGATGGGTGCAGCTCCAACAACACTCAAGAGGCTCAGCACCATCCAGGACAATCGTTTTGATTGGCATCACATCCACTCCCTCCACCACTGACACTCGGTGGCAGCTCAGATGCACCGCAGCAAGTGTTAAACAGCAGTGAAAAAGAAATTGCACAGCAGCTTCTTTGAATCATAGATGAAGTAACCTCTCGCCCCTCTCCCTGTATCCAGCTGATCCCTCCAGGCTGTGAAAATTACCAGTGCCTGGGAGGTCATGAATCCCCTACAGAAGCAGCAGCACTGTCCTCTGATGATTGTCACTGCTCACTACATTTTCAACTTCTGCATTTTTTGCAAAGTTTGGAATAATCCCTCGTCCTCCTCATTCTGCTGCATTAAAATCTTTCAAAAACTGCTCAGGGTATAGAACTGTTTCCTGCAGCCTGAAAAGCAGGCTGATTGGTGCTGCCGTCTGATTGATAGTCCGTGATCAGACTTGTATCCACACTGTCACTCTGTCATTGCCTCAGCTCATTATCTCTCCTCCTTCATGTTACTTGTTTGCCCATTGTCTGGCCATCTCGCCAGTTGCTAGTTTGCAAAAAGGTACCTGTCCTGGCAGCTGTAGGCTGTCCTGTTGCCCCTTCTCTGTCCGTTTGCTAAAAACCCTTCTGTCTAAAAGTTGATGGTTAGCCTGCTTCCAGCTGCTAGTTTACCTGTTGCTTTTCCATGCTGCGATTTGCAGTTGCCTGTCCATTTTCCCTATGCCTCTTTTCCTCTTCTAATTTGCTGTTTTGAACAAAGGACAAAGAAAATTTACAGCCTGAGCCGATCCAAATCAACTGTTTAAATCTGTTGGTCAATTCCTAAGCATCTGTATCCCTCTGCTCCCCACCTACTCATGCATCTGTCCAGATGCACCTTAAATGATTCTACCGTACCTACCTCTACTGCCTCTGCTGGCAATGCGTTCCAGGCACCTACCATCCTCTATGTTAAGTACTTTCAGCATGTATCCCCCTTAAACTTTCCACCTCTCACCTTGAACACGTGACCTCTCGTTATTGAATCTTTCACCCTGGGAAAAAGCTTGTCTCTATCCACCCTGTCTATACCCTTCATGATTTTGTAAACCTCAACTAGGCCCCCCCTCAATCCCCTTTTTACTAATGAAAATAAACAGAACCTACTCAACCTCCCTTCATAGTTAGCACCTTCCATACCAGACAGCATCCTTGTAAACCTTCTCTGCACCCTCGCCAATGCGTCCACATCCTTTTGGTAATGTGACCAGAACTGTACACAGTATTCCAAATGTGGCCGAACCAATGTCTTGTACAATTTTAACATGACCTGCCAGCTCTTATACTCAATACCCCGTCCAATGAAGGCAAGCATACTATATGTCTTATTGACCACTCCTTCCAATCACACTTGGTGGTTTTCTCCCTATTGTTGCTGAATTGCACACCGTCTGGTGATTTGCCTCCATCGCACTGTTGGCAGTTTGCCCCAGTCACACTTGCTTGTTTTCCCCCTGTCTTGCTGCACCCGACCCCTCAATGTTGCTGGTTCCTATGCCCCCTTCCCGCCTTAGTTATATTTTGCCCCCAGTCTGTGTGTTGCCGATTTGCCCCCAGTGTGTGTGTTGCTGATTTGCACCAGTGTGTGTTGCTGATTTGCCCCCAGTGTGTGTGTTGCCGGTTTGCCCCCAGTGTGTGTGTTGCTGATTTGCCCCCATTTCTGTGTTGCCGATTTGCCCCCGTCTCTGTGTTGCCGATTTGCCCCCAGTCTCTGTGTTGCCGATTTGCCCCCAGTGTGTGTGTTGCCGGTTTGCCCCCAGTGTGTGTGTTGCTGATTTGCCCCCAGTCTGTGTTGCCGATTTGCCCCCAGTGTGTGTGTTGCCGATTTGCCCCCAGTGTGTGTGTTGCTGATTTGCCCCCAGTCTGTGTTGCCGATTTGCCCCCAGTGTGTGTTGCTGATTTGCCCCCAGTCTGTGTTGCCGATTTGCCCCCAGTCTGTGTGTTGCCGATTTGCCCCCAGTCTGTGTTGCCGATTTGCCCCCAGTCTGTGTGTTGCTGATTTGCCCCCAGTGTGTGTTGCCGATTTGCCCCCAGTCTGTGTGTTGCTGATTTGCCCCCAGTGTGTGTTGCTGATTTGCCCCCAGTGTGTGTGTTGCTGATTTGCCCCCAGTGTGTGTGTTGCTGATTTGCCCCCAGTCTGTGTGTTGCTGATTTGCCCCCAGTCTGTGTGTTGCTGATTTGCCCCCAGTCTGTGTGTTGCTGATTTGCCCCCAGTCTGTGTGTTGCTGATTTGCCCCCAGTCTGTGTGTTGCTGATTTGCCCCCAGTGTGTGTGTTGCTCATTTGCCCCCAGTGTGTGTGTTGCCGATTTGCCCCCAGTCTGTGTGTTGCCGATTTGCCCCCAGTCTGTGTGTTGCCGATTTGCCCCCAGTGTGTGTGTTGCCGATTTGCCCCCAGTCTGTGTGTTGCTGATTTGCCCCCAGTCTGTGTGTTGCTCATTTGCCCCCAGTCTGGGTGTTGCCGATTTGCCCCCAGTCTGTGTGTTGCCGATTTGCCCCCAGTCTGTGTGTTGCCGATTTGCCCCCAGTGTGTGTGTTGCTGATTTGCCCCCAGTCTGTGTGTTGCTGATTTGCCCCCAGTCTGTGTGTTGCTGATTTGCCCCCAGTCTGTGTGTTGCTCATTTGCCCCCAGTCTGTGTGTTGCTCATTTGCCCCCAGTCTGTGTGTTGCTCATTTGCCCCCAGTCTGTGTGTTGCCGATTTGCCCCCAGTCTGTGTGTTGCTCATTTGCCCCCAGTCTGTGTGTTGCTCATTTGCCCCCAGTCTGTGTGTTGCTCATTTGCCCCCAGTCTGTGTGTTGCCGATTTGCCCCCAGTCTGTGTGTTGCTCATTTGCCCCCAGTGTGTGTGTTGCCGATTTGCCCCCAGTCTGTGTGTTGCCGATTTGCCCCCAGTCTGTGTGTTGCCGATTTACCCCCAGTGTGTGTGTTGCCGATTTGCCCCCAGTGTGTGTGTTGCCGATTTGCCCCCGGTCTGTGTGTTGCCGATATGCCCCCAGTCTGTGTTGCTGATTTGCCCCCGGTCTGTGTGTTGCTGATTTGCCCCCGGTCTGTGTGTTGCTGATTTGCCCCCAGTCTGTGTGTTGCTCATTTGCCCCCAGTCTGTGTGTTGCTCATTTGCCCCCAGTCTGTGTGTTGCTGATTTGCCCCCAGTCTGTGTGTTGCTCATTTGCCCCCAGTCTGTGTGTTGCCGATTTGCCCCCAGTCTGTGTGTTGCTCATTTGCCCCCAGTGTGTGTGTTGCCGATTTGCCCCCAGTCTGTGTGTTGCTCATTTGCCCCCAGTCTGTGTGTTGCCGATTTGCCCCCAGTGTGTGTGTTGCTCATTTGCCCCCAGTGTGTGTGTTGCCGATTTGCCCCCAGTCTGTGTGTTGCCGATTTGCCCCCAGTGTGTGTGTTGCCGATTTGCCCCCAGTGTGTGTGTTGCCGATTTGCCCCCGGTCTGTGTGTTGCCGATTTGCCCCCGGTCTGTGTGTTGCCGATTTGCCCCCGGTCTGTGTGTTGCTGATTTGCCCCCGGTCTGTGTGTTGCTGATTTGCCCCCAGTCTGTGTGTTGCTGATTTGCCCCCGGTCTGTGTGTTGCTGATTTGCCCCCAGTCTGTGTGTTGCTGATATGTCTGTTGCCCCCTTGTCTGTTTTCCTGGCACTTTGCCCTTAGGTTGGTGTGTCTGCAGTCTCTGTCTTCCTGTTTGGTTGTTTTTGCCTGTTGTCTGCCTCATCCAGACTGTGGGTTTGCCTGTGATCTCTGTCCTGACTGTTACCGTTTGCCTGTTGTGTCCATTTCCTGATGTCATGAGTGTGTTGTCTCTGAGCAATGTTCTTTATGCTCTGGGAGGAGGTCTGCGTGTCTCGGTGAGCGTGAGCAGCCCGTCTGGTCAATTCTGACCCAACCTGTCAATACATGTGAAATACCGCTCACGTGTGTCATTGTCAGTTCTGACATTGCTGTCTCTTCTTCCAGAAGCTTCCTCCCTGTGGATACTCGGACAGCTGTGATCGACAGGTAGGAGTTCCTGGCAGACTTGTCTAACTCCATTCAAGCTCTGATTACTTCATTCTGCTTCCTTGGAATATTTTGTTTAGGGGTTTGGAGTTCTGGGGGCAAAGGATGTCCGAGGGTGTCCTGAGGTCCGGGAGGGTTTGGGGACCGTGCCCCATGAAAAAGAAGGGTCGCTGATTATCTTGCTCACCTCCAGAGAGTTTTGGGAGTCCTGTGGGATTAGGGTCACGGTTGGGGTGGTGACAGGTCATTGGGGTCATTTGCAGGGTCAGGGTTATGGGTTAGGATGGGGATGTGGCTCCGCCAGTTTGGATAGGTTCACTCCAGGAGGGCTGGGATCACGGTGGGGTCAGGGTTATGTAATGGTCGTGGTGAATTCTGGTTAGAGTCAGTTCATGCTGGGCTTAGAGCATTGACCCGAGCTGGTCAGTTAGAGCAGGGTGGTAGCCAGGGCAGGATCGGGTCAGGGCACGGTCAGAGTAAGGGCAGAGACGCGCGAGGGGCGAAAGCATGGCCGGATTTGGGTTAGGGTGAGGTGGAAGTTAGGGAGATATCGGGACTAGGGTGGAGTCAGGGTAGACGGGGCTGGGTACATCTGGTCCAGACTGGTCTCCCCCCACCTCCTCCTTCCTCCCCCACCCCCACCACCCCGGGGTTACTAGTTGGCATTGCCTCCCCCTTGGACTCTATGTTCTCCCCCCACCCACTGGGGCTCAGTGTTACTGCCCCTTGGTGCTCAGTGTTCCCCCCCCCCTTGGTGCTTCATGTTCTTCCCCCTGCCCCCTCAGGGCTCAGTTATTCCCCCAGGGTTAGGGGTCAATGTGCCCCCCCTCCCCCAGGCTCAGGGTTTGCTCGGGGTTCAGGCCAGGGTCAGGATTTTGCCCAGGGTTGGGCTTCCTTGCAGGGTGGGTGTATTTCAGAGATATTGGCAGGAGCTGATTTTCGAGTGGGAATCTGCAGTCTTGAAGGACGTGCTTTTCCCTCTAATTTGGTGTCAGGTTGCTTGGTGCAGGCTAAATCTGTTAAATTCTGCTGTACGTTCGTGGCAGTGCTGGGTCCAGCTGTTCACTAGGTTAGAGTTGAGCAGCTCCAGTAGCAGAGTGTTTGTACTGTGAGAATTCGCTGCCTGGGGATGCAGTACAGGGCTTATGCTCGAAACGTCGAATTCTCTATTCCTGAGATGCTGCCTAACCTGCTGTGCTTTGACCAGCAACACATTTGCAGCTGTGATCTCCAGCATCTGCAGACCTCATTTTTTACTCGATGCAGTACAGGGGTCTCTATTACCATCAGCTCCTCGCTGTTCTGCCTCTGGCTGATTGGAGGCAGTTTATTTACACCATTCTGGTGGTGGTGGTTCCCTTACCCCACCAACCATCTCTCCCTACCCTCCCAACTCCCACTCCCATCTCACCCACCACCCCCTGTCATCCCCACCATTCACATCTCTCCCACCATCACTGGCAGCACTTTCTGTTGTATCACAGCCACCTCCCCCTTATCTGGGTGACATAGTCTCTTGTTTTCCAGTGACTGCTTGTGAAGATTCACCTTCCCTCAGCCTTGGGCTCTCGTTGATTCTGGAGGGTGCACTGTAAGTATCTCGCTTTCCTCCGTTTCTTCACTTTAGGGAGCGCAGGCATCACTGGGACCCTGTACAGACAGAGGAGGGTGAGGGATGCTGATTGAGGCTGCATAGAGGAGTTGGTACATTGAGAGGCTGATGAGGGGAGTGCGCGAGGGTTGAGGATGGGCGATGGTGAGGCAGCAGTCTAGCCAGGATTGAAGAACTCCGATGGCTTGTGTTATATTGTGTATTGCAGCCGTGTGTGTGTGGGTGTGTGTGTGAGAGAAAGCTTTCTGGCGTCTGGCCAGAGCTGCTTTAAAATATCTCACCCCGCCCTTGCCTGGCCTTGTGCCACTCCCAGATGGTATTCTGGGACAAGGCAGCTTTTTGGGGGAAAAAAAACAAGTGCCCAGGGCCTGATGCCCTGTCTTCCTTGCGGAACAATTCGGAATGAGATGGTGGGGGAGGATGATTTCACAACAGTTAGGATTCTGAGGACGGTGTGGTATTCAGATCCAGAGACCCACAGACTGTGAAATATCACAGTATTGCGAGTGTGTGTGAAAGAACTGCCCTGCCCTGCCCAACCCAACCCACGTGCTCTCTGCTATTGCTGGCCCCTGATCGGGTGACAGGGAGGGTTTGAGGCTCGGACTCAAAGGAATGTGCTTTGTGATGTGCGCTTGTGATGAACGTCATGCTCATAAAAAGGAGCAGGAGCCTATTAATAAGAATGATTTGGTAGCTCGAGGGGGCTCCTGAGAGGGAGGGAGGGAGAGAGACGGCGAGACAGTGAATGAGTGAGAGAGAGAGAGACGGACTGAGTAAGGAAGGGAGAGAGAGACGGAACGATTGGAAGCAGGCTCCTGTGCAAGACCATTAGACACGTGACCTGTCCACCTCATTTCTTGTAAGTTTTATTTCTGTTGTCAAATCGCTTTGTTGCTTTGATGGGAGCTGGCTATGAATTTCCCCTAACTAGTACGCGCTCCCCCAGCTCGGAGCTGGCTGAGTTGACAGAAAGGGAATGGGTGACAGGCAAGTGACCGCACGTTGCTTCATTCGCTCTGACCCCCCCCCCCCCCCCCGCCCCCCATGCAGGAGGATGTAACATTCAGTGCAGAAACTGCCCCAAGACTACACAATGGGGACCTCACTCTGCGTGCTGATTAGGGATCTGAATGCTCTGACCACACTTACCCTGGACAGTTTGTGGTACTTGTTAACATGATCAAATGTGACTCTCAAATTCAGGAAATCTTAGTTGCTGCAATAAACCACATACCCCAAAGAAAAGACTGCTGTTAAAAACATCAATAAAAGTTACATGGCACCAGGTTTATTTGGGAGTACAAGCTTTCGGAGCACGGCTCCTTTTTCAGGCATTATATATAAGGATTAGGCTTTCAAATGTGGAATTAACAATGTTTTTCACAGTATAGTGCAATTTTTCTTTCAAGCTAACCACGTAGCTAGTCACCTGAAGAAGGGGCAGCGTTCCGAAAGCCTGTGCTTCCAAGAAAACCTGCTGGACTATAACCTGGTGTCAGTATTCCAGATGGAGAGATTATAGAGTTGTAGAGATGTACAACACAGAAACAGACCCTTCGCTCCAACCTCTCCACGTCGACCAGATATCCCAACCCAATCTAGTCCCACCCGGCCCATATCCCTCCAAACCCTTCCTATTCATGTACCCATCCAAATGCCTTTTAAATGTTGCAATTGTACCAGCCTCCACCACTTCCTCGGGTAGCTCATTCCATACACGTACCACCCTCTGCTTGAAAAAGTTGCCCCTTTTATATCTTTCCCCTCTCACCCTAGTTATGGACTCCCCGACCCCAGGGAAAAGATTTTGCCTAACCCTCTCCATGCCCCTCATAATTTTGTATGACCTCTACAAGGTCACCCCTCAGCTTCCGACGCTCCAGGGAAAACAGCCCCAGCCTATCTAGCCTCTCCCGATAGCTCAAATCCTCCAACCCTGGCAACATCCTTGTAAATCTTTTCTGAACCTTTTCAAGTTTCACAGCATCTTTCCAATAGGAAGGAGACCAGAATTGCACGTAATATTCCAACAGTGGCCTAACCGCAACATGACCTCCCAACTCCTGTACTCTGTACTCTGACCAATAAAGGGAAGCATACCAAACGCCTTCTTCACTGTACTATATACCTGCCACTCCACTTTCAGGGAGCTATGAACCTGCACTCCAAGGTCTCTTTGTTCAGCAACACTCCCGAGAACCTGACCATTAAGTGTATAAATCCTGCTAAGATTTGCTTTCCCAAAATGCTGCACCTCGCTCGAAACTTTGACTCTCCTGCTCCTCAGATGCTACCTGACCGGCTGTGCTTTTCCACCACCACACTCTTTGACTCTGACTATAGCCTGATGTCGTGTGATTTTTAACTTTGTCAATGACAGTCCAACACTAGCACACTGACACCATGTCAAAAACATAGTGCTCAGGTAAAGGGACAAGTCAACAGCTCCAAGCAGCACAACAGGGAGGTGTTGGAAAGAGAGTCGCTTTCTCAGTGGGATGTCAATCTGCAACTGAAATTGCATTTCATCTCACTGAGACACCGCTCCCATCTCACTCTGCGTCTCACTGGGACACCGCTCCCATCTCACTCTGCGTCTCACTGAGACACCGCTCCCATCTCACTCTGCGTCTCACTGGGACACCGCTCCCATCTCACTCTGCGTCTCACTGAGACACTGCTCCCGTCTCACTGGGACACCGCTCCCATCTCACTCTGCGTCTCACTGAGACACTGCTCCCGTCTCACTGGGACACTGCTCCCGTCTCACTCTGTGTCTCACTGGGACACCGCTCCCGTCTCACTCTGTGTCTCACTGGGACACCGCTCCCCTCTGGCTCTACATCTCACTGGGACACCGCTCCCGTCTCACTCTGCGTCTCACTGGGACACTGCTCCCGTCTCACTCTGTGTCTCACTGGGACACCGCTCCCGTCTCACTCTGTGTCTCACTGGGACACTGCTCCCGTCTCACTCTGCGTCTCACTGAGAACACCGCTCCCGTCTCACTCTGCGTCTCACTGAGACACTGCTCCCGTCTCACTCTGCGTCTCACTGGGACACCGCTCCAGTCTCACTCTGTGTCTCACTGGGACACTGCTCCCGTCTCACTCTGCGTCTCACTGAGAACACCGCTCCCGTCTCACTCTGCGTCTCACTGAGACACTGCTCCCGTCTCACTCTGCGTCTCACTGAGACACCGCTCCCCTCTGGCTCTGTGATACACTGAGACACCGCTCCCCTCTGGCTCTGTGTCTCACTGGGACACCGCTCCCATCTCACTCTGCGTCTCACTGAGACACCGCTCCCCTCTGGCTCTGTGATACACTGAGACACCGCTCCCCTCTGGCTCTGTGTCTCACTGGGACACCGCTCCCGTCTCACTCTGCGTCTCACTGGGACACCGCTCCAGTCTCACTCTGTGTCTCACTGGGACACTGCTCCCGTCTCACTCTGCGTCTCACTGAGAACACCACTCCCGTCTCACTCTGCGTCTCACTGAGACACCGCTCCCCTCTGGCTCTGTGATACACTGAGACACCGCTCCCCTCTGGCTCTGTGTCTCACTGGGACACCGCTCCCATCTCACTCTGCGTCTCACTGAGACACCGCTCCCCTCTGGCTCTGTGATACACTGAGACACCGCTCCCCTCTGGCTCTGTGTCTCACTGGGACACCGCTCCCGTCTGGCTCTGCGTCTCACTGAGACACCGCTCCCATCTCACTGAGACACCGCTCCCGTCTCACTCTGTGTCTCACTGGGACACTGCTCCCGTCTCACTCTGTGTCTCACTGAGACACCGCTCCCGTCTCACTCTGTGTCTCACTGGGACACTGCTCCCGTCTCGCTCTGCGTCTCACTGGGACACCGCTCCCGTCTCACTCTGTGTCTCACTGAGAACACCGCTCCCGTCTCGCTCTGCGTCTCACTGAGACACCGCTCCCGTCTCGCTCTGCGTCTCACTGAGACACCGCTCCCGTCTCGCTCTGCGTCTCACTGAGAACACCGCTCCCGTCTCGCTCTGCGTCTCACTGAGACACCGCTCCCGTCTCGCTCTGCGTCTCACTGGGACACCGCTCCCGTCTCACTCTGCGTCTCACTGAGAACACCGCTCCCGTCTCGCTCTGCGTCTCACTGAGACACCGCTCCCATCTCACTCTGTGTCTCACTGAGAACACCGCTCCCGTCTCACTCTGTGTCTCACTGGGACACCGCTCCCATCTCACTCTGCGTCTCACTGGGACACCGCTCCCGTCTCGCTCAGCGTCTCACTGAGACACCGCTCCCGTCTCACTCTGTGTCTCACTGAGACACCGCTCCCGTCAAGCTCTGTGTCTCACTGAGACACCGCTCCCGTCTCACTCTGTGTCTCACTGAGACACCGCTCCCGTCTCGCTCTGTGTCTCACTGGGACACCGCTCCCATCTCACTCTGTGTCTCACTGAGAACACCGCTCCCGTCTCACTCTGTGTCTCACTGAGACACCGCTCCCGTCTCACTCTGCGTCTCACTGGGACACCGCTCCCGTCTCACTCTGTGTCTCACTGAGACACCGCTCCCCTCTGGCTCTGCGTCTCACTGAGACACCGCTCCCATCTCACTCTGCGTCTCACTGGGACACCGCTCCTGTTGTGCTGTCAACTTGGAATCCATGGCACTGAACTGTATGTTTGAACCACTTTTGAGTTGTTGTTAAGCCAGTTTGCTATTTATGTCTGTGATGTGTATTCACACTTGTCCTTCCTGAATATCTGAAGTGTAATGAAGTTGTGGTGGTATTCACCTCTGGCTCTTGGTTCCAGTTTTGGTCTGTTCCTGTGATTGTACTGTGACCGTTCTGACTGGTGAGTCTTGGCGGGGACACACAGAGATATGCAGCAGGTCTGGCAACATCCATCCAAGGCCCCAAAGAATGCTTCCACGCATGGCAGAGATTTTTCTGCACATTCAAATACCTCATCTGCTGTGTCTGTTGCTCTCAGTGTGTCTCCTCTATATTGTGGAGACAGAACGCCAACTTGTGGAACATTTCGGAAAACATCTCTGGGACACACGCACGAAATAACCCCACCACCCTGTGGCAAACACTTCAACTCCCCCTCCCACTCTGCCAAGGACATGCGAGTTGGGGCCCGCCTCCACTACCAAATCCTAACCACCGAATGCCTGGAGGAAGACCCCCTCATCATCCTCCTTGGGACCCTCCAACTGCACTGGATTAATGTGGATTTCACCAGTTTCTTCAACTTCCCTTCCCCCTCCCCCCCCACCTCATCCCAGATCCCACCCTCTAACTTGGCACCGCCCTCTTGACCTGTCCCATCTCTCCATCTCCCTTCCCACCTATCATCTCTACCGTCCCCTCCAACGTATCACCATCATCCCCCCCCCCCCCCTGCATCTACCTATCACCTTCCAAGCTACCTTCCTCCTAACTCCCCCCAACCAATCCGTCCCCCCCCTCCAGAAACTATTTATCACTCGGCAAACAGACCCTGTTCCAAATCTTGTTGAAGGGCTTATGCTCGAAACGTTGATTCTCCTGCTCCTCGGATGCTGCCTGTCTGGCTGTGCTTTTCCAACTGAGCACCTTTCGACCCCCAGCATCAGTTAATATTTAGAGTTGAATGTCCATCTTGTTCAAAATTGAGGAAATGTTCTG
Source organism: Hemiscyllium ocellatum (assembly GCF_020745735.1). Classification (NCBI taxonomy): domain Eukaryota; kingdom Metazoa; phylum Chordata; class Chondrichthyes; order Orectolobiformes; family Hemiscylliidae; genus Hemiscyllium; species Hemiscyllium ocellatum. The sequence continues at coordinate 9,121,140 of NC_083418.1, read as the reverse complement.
GTGTTTGAGTTGACTCAGTCTCAGTGATGAGGGGACAGGCTCTGTGTGGCCCTACATTCAGTGCAGCACACTTTTGTTCTCCCTCAGCCCCAGTACGTGTGCATCTATTTGCATTCTGTCAGTATACATGAGGATCTCTGTGTGATTCCCCCTGGACCTGGATCCCCAAGCAGGTATGACAATAACAAGCTGGTCCTCCTGATAATAAACAGGTGATGAGAGCCTGCCAAGCCCTGGGCTTTGCATCGATCAGTTCCAGGTCTAGAGTTCAGCCCAAAGACGACTGGAAACAGGAGGATTACTGTGTGAAGGGACTGAGAGTTCAGGACCAGTTTTCCAAGTGTAAAGGTGTGGGGTGAGTAATTTGGTTTTGGATCACATCCGCTCCTGTGGGTTTTCTCCCTGCTGACAGACAGATATAGTTACCTGAGTTGCGCATTGTGGCCACCTGCTTTCTCTTCTCGGTTCTACCTGCTCGATTTGTCTCTTTTGATTTGACAGTCAGTCCCCCTGCTGTTTGCTTTTCCTGTGAGAGTTTCCAGGCCCAGGCTCGGAGTTAAAGCCACTGCAGCCCACCTTGCAGGAATGTGGTGAGGCAGTCCCTCACCAACCGTGAGCCCCTCTCCCAGTACAACCCGAATTGCTGTGTGAATGTAGCAGCCCACGCCAGTCACAGGAAGTGCCTTACAATGAAGACAGCCTTGGCTGGATTGGAGTTCACAGCTGGCCTGGACTTTACCTGTCGGGGTGTGAGAGAGTGAGGAGAGCCTTCCCCTGACAATCAGATTGTAGGTGGTTATATGTATGTCTGGGCATGGTTAAAAACAGGATGGGGATTTTTGCGTCAGGGACAGGGAATCTTTGCCTTGGGGACAGGGAATAGAGTCATAGGGTCATACAGGCTCCTCAGCCCAACTTATCCAGGTTTCCTGAACTGAACTAGACCCAATTGTCTGCCTTTCAATCATATCCCGCTAAACCTTTCCTGTCCATGCACCTGTCCAAATGCCTCTTAAATGTTGTAACTGTACCCACCTCTACCACCTCCTCTGGCAGCTCATTCCATATATGCACCACCTTTTGTGTGAAAAAGTTGTCCCTCGGCTCCCTTTTAAATCTTCCCTTCTCGTCTTAAACCTATGAGCTCTAGTTTTGGACACCCCTACCCTGGAGAAAAAACTTTTGCTGTTCACCTTATCTATGCCCTTCGTGATTTAAAATCACCCCTTAGCCTCCTTGGTTGCAGGGTAAAACGTCCAGCATATCCCACCTTGCAATCTCAGTGACATCCTTGTAAATCTTTTCTGCACCCTTTCCAGTTTAATAACATCCTTTCTAAAGCAGGACAACCAGAAATTCATAGAATCCCTACAGTGTGAAAACAGGCCCTTCGGCCCAACAAGTCCATGCTGAACCTCCGAAGAGTATCCCACCCAGACCCATTCCCTTACCCTATTACTCTACATTTCCCCTAACTACTGTGTCTAACCTACACATCCCTGAACACTACGGGCAACTTAGCATGGCCAAGCTACCTAACCTGCACACCTTTGGACTGTGGGAGAAAACAGAGCACCCGGAGGAAACCCACGCAAACACAGGGAGAATATGCAAAATCCACACAGACAGTTGCCCAAGACTGGAATTGAACCCAGGTCTCTGGTGCTGTGAGGCAGCAGTGCTAACCGCTAAGCCACTATGCCACCCAGCTGTACACAGTATTCCAAATTTTCCTAACCAGTGTCCTGTGCAGCTGCAACATAATCTCCAAACTCCTACACTTAATGCACTGACCAGTGTACCAAACACCTTCTTCACTTAGCTGTCTACCATTTTGAAGCAAATATGAACCTGCACCCAAGGTCTTTGTTCAGCAATACTCCCCAGGGCTCTACCATTAATTGTATAAGTCCTGCCTTGATTTCCCTTAGCAAAATACTTCACATTTATTGAAATTGCCACTCCTTGGCCCATCGGTCCATCTGATCAAGGTCCCATTGCACACTGCCCACTACACCACACCACCAGTTTTGGTGTCATCTGCAAACTTACTAACCATTCCTCTTTTATTCACAATTAAATGATTTATATAAATGAAGAAAAGCGTGGACCGAAAACTGTTCCTTCCAGCACACAACTGGTCGCAGGCCACCAATCCAAAAGAACAGTGCTCCATCACCACATTCTGTGTCCTTCCATCAAGCCAATTTTGTATCCAGTTAGCTAGCTCTCTCTCGGTTCTGTGTGATCTAACCTTGCTTATCAGTCTACCATGCAGAACTTTGTCAAGCACCTTGCTGAAGGTCTGCCTTCATCAATATTCTTTGTCACTTCTTCAAAAGAATCAAGTTAGTAAAACATGATTTCTCACACACTACAGACCGTTCAACCTGACGTCAGTGGTAGCTAAGTTGTTGGAGGGGATTCTGAGGGACAGAACTCACATGTATTTCGAAAGGCAAGGACTGACTATAGATAGTCAACACAGCTTTCTGTCCCTCAGAATCCCCTCTAACAACTGATGTCAGGTTGAGCAGTCTTAACTCCCTGGCTTTCCCTTACCACCTTTCTTAAATTGTGGCACCACATTAGTCACAGTCTAGTCTTCCAGCAACTCACCTGTGGATATTGATGATCCAAATATGTCAGCAAAGGGCCCAGCAATCACTCCTCTGGCTTCCCACAAAGTTCTAGGATACACCTCACAGCGCCTGTAGACCTGTGTTCAATTCCCGACTCAGGCGACTGACTGTGTGGAGTTTGCACGTTCTCCCCGTGTCTGCGTGGGTTTCCTCCGGGTGCTCCGGTTTCCTCCCACAGTCCAAAGAGGTGCGGGTCAGGTGAATTGGCCAAGCTAAATTGCCCGTAGTGTTAGGTAAGGGGTAAATGTAGGGGTATGGGTGGGTTGCGCTTCGGCGGGTCGGTGTGGACTTGTTGGGCCGAAGGGCCTGTTTCCACACTGTAAGTCTAATCTAATCCGAGCAGGTCCTGATCATTTATCCACCTTTATATGTTTAAACACATCCAGCACCTCCTATTCTGTAATATGAACACTTTTCAAAATCTCACTATTTCTCCAAGTTTTCTACCTTCCATATCCTTCTCCATGGTTTAATATCTTGTAATACTTGTTTAGTATCTTGCCCATTTTGCCCTTCATGTATTTGTAGAACCTCTTTGGATTCTCCTTAACCCTAATTGCCAAAGCTATCTGCCAATTCCAATCAACATTTGAAAGTTCTTGCCAAATATTGTCAAAATTCTCCTTACTCCAATTTAGAACTTTAACTGTTTAGACAAGGTCTATCCTTTTCCATAACTATTTTAAAACTAATATAATTGTGATCATTGACATCAAAGTGCACCCCCACTGACACCTCAATCACTGGCCCTGCCTTATTTCGCAGGGCCTTGGTCAGGTTTTGTTCCTTCTCTGATAGGTCCATCCACATACTGATTAAGATGTTTTTTGTACACACTTAACAAATTCCTCTCCATCCAACCCCATTAACACTGTGGCAGTCCCAGTCTATATTTAGAAAATTAAAATCCCCTACCATTATAACCTTATCATTCTCACAGATAACTGAGATCTTTTTACAAATTTGTTTCTCAATTTCCTGCTGACTGTTGGGGGCCCTATAGTACAATCCATTTTTTATTTCTCAGTTCCATCCAAATAACTTCATTGAACATAGCTCCCAGGAGTATCCTCCCTAAATACAGCTGTAATTTGATCCCTCATCAAAAAAGCCACTCTCCCTCCTTTCTTACCCCACCTCCAGGTCTATCCTTCCTGTACCAACTATACCCTGGAATATTAAACTGTCAGCCCTGCCCTTCCCTGAACCACACTTCTATAATAGTTGTGATATCCCAATCCCATTTTCTCGACTATGCCCTGAGTTCATCTGCCTCACATATCAGCTCTCTTGCATTGAAATAAATGCAGCTTAATTTATCAGTCTTTATTCTCCACCTTGCTGTTGCGTGCCTTGACTAAGTAACTTGCTCCTCTTTTCCAACTGTACCAGCCTCAGACTTGTCTCTTTCGTCACTATGTCTTTGCTCCCCCACCCCCCTAACTTCCCCACCCACCACTGACACGACCTCCAGGTAAGGCACCCAGAGTATGGAATCTCCCCGCTACGATATTGGCTCCCTTCCAGTTTAGGTTCAAACCATCCTCCTTTTACAGGTTACATCTATAAGAGATTCCTTTAATCCAAAAATGCAAGTCCCTGCCCCCTGCAACAGCTGCTCAGCCATGTATTTATCTGCTCTATCCTCCTATTTTTACTCTCACCAGCATGTGCCACTGGGAGGAATCCAGATATTATTACCCTACTTTTTAACCTCCTCCCTAATTTCCCTCTTCAGAATCTCCTCCTTTTCTCTTCTTTTGTTTTTGATACTAACTTGTACAGTGGCCTTCTGTTGATCACTGTCCTCTTTGAGAATATTCTCCGAGACATCCTTGACCCTGGCACCAGAGAGGCAACACATCATTCTTTTGTCAAGACACAGAAACGTCTGTCTTTGTCCCTGACCAGAGGGTCCTCTCTCTCACAATTGATCGCTTGGAATCTGACATACCCCTCGTTCCAAGAGGACCAATCTTGGAATCAGGAACCTAGCTGTCAGTACTACATTCCCCTGAAAATCCATCACCCCTTACATTTTAAAGGTGGGGATTGCCACAGGAAGCTCCTGCACTACCTGCTCACCTGATCTTTCTATTGGGGATGGGAAAGGTTTATATTAGGGATGTGGACAGTAACGTGTTTATTTGGGATGAAGGAGGTTTATATGGATGTGGGATGTTTATTATTAGGGAATGGGGGAACATTGATATTCAGGACTGGCAATGTTTATATTTGGAATGTGAGAATTATTTTACGGAATCACTATTGTGTATGTACATTGGGTTGGGGCCTCTTCATATAAGGGTAGGTTCCTTTTTTATTGCGGATGGGGTTACTTATTTTCAAATGGGTTGGGGTATCTTTATATTTGTGCATGCTGGAAGATCATTTAGTTGAATGAGGTGGAAGTGGCTGGAGTTCCTAAAGTGGGACAGGGCTGTAAATGAGAGTGGTGAGTGAGGTCAAGTACAGATGGCGGACTCAATTTCATGTTTGCGGGTCTGCTTTGATTGAGGATTGATCGTTAACTTGGAGATTTTTGCATATTTTGAACAATGTTGAGTTTTGAGGTGTCCCCAGGAATAGTGAGGTTTGATTTGTAACATGTGGAAGAAACCCTTTTAATTATAGATGGAAACTGTCCACCGTGTTTCAGCTGATGCCTACCCAGGGATTCATATAATTCCAGTACAATCCCTTTGCTGTCATGCAAAGTTTTGATTCAAAGATTAATTCTGTTTCTCTGTTGTAAGTCTTGGGCTATTTTCATCACCCGATGAACTGGCCTTGATTGGACATGTGCAGATTGAGACTCTTTTCAGCTGCACTTCCCAAAATGGTGACCGAATATGACGAAACATTTCAATTCTCCCAGAATCACTCACTTCTGAGTTACACTTGATGTAGACTGTCATTTCTTCAAACTGTTTGTTCTAATCAACTGCCTGGAGTTCTCGTAGCCAGCCTGTACCTGTGTGTTTCAACATCCCATTGCCCTCCCTCTCTCCCTCTGGAGACAGAGGTAGACAGGGCATTGAAGAAGGCTTTGGGCCCACTGGCCTTCATCAAACAGGGCAGTGACTATAGAAGTTAGGAAATTATGTTGCAGTTATACAGGATGTGGATGAGGCCACACAAGGAGTATTGTGTTCAGTTTTCGTCACCTTGTTATAGTAACGAAAGTGGTGCTGGAAAAGCACAGCAGGTCCAGGCAGCTTTCGAGGAGCAGGAGAATCGGAAGTTTCAGGCATAAGCCCATCATTCCTGATGATGGCCTTATGCCCGAAAGGTCGATTCTCCTGCTCCTCGGATACTGCCTGACGTGCTGTGCTTTTCCAGCACCACACACTCTCTACTCTGATCTCCAGCATTTGCAGTCCTCACCTTGCTGTAGGAAGGATGTTATTAAACTGGAAAGAGTGCAGAAGAAATGTACAAGGATGTTGCCAGAACTCTAGGGTCTGAGTCATAGGGAGAGGTCAGACAAGCTAGGACTTCTTTCTTTCGAGTGTAGGGCACACTGAGGGGGGATCTTATAGAAGTGTATAAGATCATGTGAGGCATGGATAGGGTGAATGCACTCAGTCTTTTTCTCAGGGTTGGGGAATTGAGGACTAGAGGGCATCAGTTTAAGGTTAGAGGGGAAAGAATAAAAGGGAACCTGAGGGGCAACTTGATTATGCAGGGGGTGGTACGCATATGGAATGAGCTGCCAATGGAATGGTTGAGGTGGGTACATTAACAACATTGAAAACATTCGTACAAATATATGGATAGGCAAAGTGTAGGAGGATATGGGCACAGGGCAAGGAAATGGGGTTAGCGTGGATGGACGTTTTGGTCGGTATGAACCAGTTTTGACCGACGGGCCTGTCTCTGTGCTGAATGACTCTATGAATGGTGCTGAGTATTGTGCAATCGACATCAAACATCCAAACTCTGATCTTATAATGGAGGGAATGCCATTTATGAAGCAGCTGAAGATGATTGTGTCTAGGATACTACCATGAGGATCACTTGTAAAGATGTCTTGGATCTGAGATGACTGGCCTCCAACAAGTACAGCCATCTTCCTGTATGCCTGGTATGGTCCACTCAGCAGAGAGTTTGCCCCCTAGTACTGATTGATTCCAGTTTTGCTCAGGGTGCTTGATGCCATTATAGCCTTGACTCCAAGGCCTGTCACTCTCTCCTGCTTCATCTCTGGAGTTCAGCTGTTTGAAACAAGGCTGGAATGCGGTCAGGCACTGAGTGGCCCTGGTGGAACCCGAATTCGGCATTGCTGAGCAGATGCTGCTCGATAACATTGTTGATGAAACCTTCCATCACTTTACTGGTGTTTGAGTGGAGGCTGATGGGGCAGTAATTGGCTGGGTTGGGTTAGTCCTGCTGTTTTCCAGGACATCCCTAGGCAATGTTCCACATTGTTGGGTCGATGACAGTGTTCTAGCTGCACTGGAACCGCTTGGCCAGGGAAACGTCTTCAGTATTATTGCTGAAATGTTGTCAGGGCCCCTAGGCTTTGCAGTAACTGGTGCCTTCAACTGTTCTTTGATACCACCTGGAGCGAAGCGAATCAGCTGAAGATTGGTTTCGGTGTTGTTGGGGATCATTGGAGGAGGATGAGATGGATCATGCATGGGGCACTTTTGACTGAAGATTGTTGCAAATGCTTTAGCCTTACCATTTGCACTGGTGTGTTAGTCTCTTCCATTATTGAGGATGGGGATATTTATGGAGTCTTTCCTCCAATAAGCTGTTAATTGTCCAACACCATTTGTGACTGGATGTGCTAGGATTGATCTGTTGGTTGCGGCATCTCTTGCTGCTTATTCTGTTTGGCATGCAAGTTATTCCGTTTGCTATCTTTACCAAGTTGATATCTCATTTTTATGTATATCTTCGCATACTTTTCCTGCACTGTCCATTAAACAGGAATTGATCCCCTGGCTTGATGGTAATGGTTGAGTGGGGCATTGCTGGGCCATGAGATAGAAAATGGTGCTGGAGTACAACTGTACTGCTGTTGATGACCCATAGCGCCTCATGGATGCCCAGTCTTGAGTTGCTTGATCTGTTTGACGTCTGTCTCCTTTAGCACAATGGTAGTGCCACACAACATGATGGATGATCTTCTCAGTGAGACTTCATCTCCAGGACTCTGGTGGTCGCTCTTACCAATACTGTCATGGACAGAAATGAGCGCAGCCAGCAGATTAGTAAAAAAAACATGAGGTTAAGTCTGTTTTTCCCTCTTATTGGTTCCCTCACCAACTGCCGCAATCCCACTCTAGGCCGGTTAGACTTCACCAGCTGCTGCCAAGCCACCCCTGGTGATGGACGTTGAAATTGCTGACCCAGAGTACATTCTGTGCCCTTGCCACCACCTCAGTGCTTCTTCCAAAGGTTTTTCAAGATGGAGGAGTACTAATTCATCAGCCAAGGGAGGATGGAATGTTGTCATCTGCAGGAGGTTTCCTTGCTCATGTTTAACCTGAAGCCATGAGACTCCATGAGATCTGGAGTCAAAGTTGAGGACTCCCAGGCATAGAACATAGAACATAGAAAGATACAGCGCAGTACAGGCCCTTCGGCCCTCGATGTTGCGCCGACCGAATCCTACCTAACCTACACTAGCCCAATAACTTCCAAATGCCTATCCAATGCCCGCTTAAATGACCATAAAGAAGGAGAGTTCACCACTGCTACTGGCAGGGCATTCCATGAACTCACAACCCGCTGAGTAAAGAATCTACCCCTAACATCTGTCCTATACCTACCTCCCCTTAATTTAAAGCTGTGTCCCCTAGTAACACCTGACTCCATTAGCGGTAAAAGGTTCTCAGTGTCGACCCTATCTAAACCCCTAATCATCTTATACACCTCTATCAAATCTCCCCTAAACCTTCTCTTCTCCAATGAGAACAGCCCCAAGTGCCTCAGCCTTTCCTCATAAGATTTTCCTACCATTCCAGGCAACATCCTGGTAAACCTCCTCTGCACTCGTTCCAATGCCTCCACATCCTTCCTATAGTATGGCGACCAAAACTGCACACAATACTCCAGATGAGGCCGCACCAGAGTCTTATACAGTTGCAACATGACCTGAGGACTCCGGAACTCAATTCCTCTACCAATAAAGCCCAGTACACCATATGCCTCCCTCACAGCACTATTTACCTGGGTGGCAACTTTCAGAGATCTGTGTACATGGACACCAAGATCCCTCTGCTCATCCACACTACCAAGTAGCCTACCATTAGCCCAGTAATCCATCATCTTGTTACTCCTACCAAAGTGAATGACTTCACACTTAGCTACATTGAATTCCATTTGCCACCTTTCTGCCCAGCTCTGCAACTTATCTATATCCCGCTGTAACCTACCACTTCCTTCCTCACTATCCACAACTCCACCGACTTTTGTGTCATCCGCAAACTTGCTTACCCAGCTTTCAAGTCCTTCCTCTAGATCATTTATAAAGATAACAAAAAGCAATGGTCCCAAAACAGATCCTTGTGGTACACCGCTAGTAACTGCACTCCAAGATGAACTTAGTCCATCAACTACTACCCTCTGTCTCCTTCCAGCCAGCCAATTCCTAATCCAAACCTCTAATGTATCCTCAATGCCATACCTCCGTAGTTTTAGCATTAGCCTACCATGGGGAACCTTATCGAACGCCTTACTAAAATCCATATACACAACATCTACTGCTTTACCCTCATCCACTTCCTTAGTCACCTTCTCAAAGAACTCAATAAGGTTTGTGAGGCACGACCTGCCCTTCACAAAAACATGCTGGCTATCCTTGATCACGTTATTCCTATCCAGATGTTCATAAATCTTATCCCTTACCATTCTCTCTAAGACTTTGCCCACCACTGAAGTCAGACTCACTGGCCTATAGTTACTAGGCCTATCCCTACTCCCTTTCTTGAACAAGGGGACCACATTCGCTATCCTCCAGTCCTCTGGTACTATTCCCGTTGACAATGACGACATAAAAATCCAGGCCAATGGCTCTGCTATCTCCTCCCTAGCTTCCCATAGGATCCTAGGGTAAATGCCATCAGGCCCAGGAGACTTATCTATTTTCATCCTCTCCAATATTCCCAGAACCTCTTCCCTGCATATTTCCAGGGCACCCATTCTAATCATTTGTGACTCCATATTCACATCAGCAACAGTGTCCTGTTCCTGAGTGAATACTGATGAAAAGTATTGATTTAGTGTCTCTCCAATCTCCTCCGCCTCCACACACAACTTCCCACTACTATCCTTGACTGGACCGATACCTACCCTAGTCATCCTTTTATTCCTGACATACCTATAGAAAGCCTTTGGGTTTTCCCTAATCCTACCAACTAAGGACTTCCCATGTCCCCTTCTCGCTGCTCTTAGCTCTCTCTTTAGATTCTTCCTGGCTACCTTATATCTCTCTATCGCCCCAACTGAACCTTCACGCCTCATCTTTACATATGCCGCCTTCTTCCCTTTCACCCTCCTGATTGTGGCATCTCCCTCCTGATTGTGGCACAGTGGTCATGTCCCTATCCCTGCACTAGGAGGCCCAGGTTCGAGTCCCATCTGCTCTAGAGGTGAGTAATAACAATTTAAATAAGACCTGCTGGGTCTGTCCTGCCAGTGGGACAGGACATATCCAAGAATGGTAGCCGTAGTCTTTGATGATGCTGGGAGTACAACTATATCACGCTGTTTTTCACGAGTCTGTGAGACAGCTTTCCAAATTTTGGCACTAGCCCCCAGCTGTTGGTAAGGAGGACTCTGCAGGGTCAACAAAGCTGTTTCTGCTGTTGTCTTTCTCGGTTTGAAGGTCAATGCTGGGTGATCTGTCTGGGTTGGTTACTTTGATGAGACCTCTTAGCAATGAATACAACTGAATGGCTTTCTCGGCCATTTCGGAGGGCAGTTGAGAGTCAACCACATTGTTGTGGGTCTGGAGTTACATGTAGGCCAGACCAGGCGAGGCTGCAGATTTCCTTCCTTTCTCTCCCTCACTCTTCTCTTCCTCCATTACTCTTTCTCCCAGTCTTCATCTCCCTATCTAACTCTCTGTCTGAGCCTCCCTCTGTCTGACTCCCCTCTCTCTGCCCCCAACCCCTTCTCCTTCTGATTCCCCCGACCTCTGACCTGCGTCTCTCTGACCACCTCCTCACAATGACCACCCCCTCTTTCTGACCACTTCACCTCACCTCACCCATTCCCTGTCTCTACCTCACTATGGGAAGGCTGTAGATGCCAATGTTGCTTTGCCCTCTGTGCAAGGCAGTGGGTGTTGCCCATCCTTGAGAGAGGGATGTTGAACCAGTGACAGCTGATGTCTCTGTTATACTATCATAGATGTCTATCATACAACACAGAAACAGGCCCTTCATCCATGGCACATCCATGCCAACTCTATTCCCACACTAAACTAGTCCCATATCCCTCCAAACATCTCTTACTCATGTACTGACCGAAATGTTTTTCAAATGTTGTAACTGTTCCCACATTCACCACTTCCTCCAGGAGTTCATTCCACACACAGACTTTATCTGTTTTTTAAAAATTGCCCTACATGTCTTTTTAAAATCTTTCTTCTCTCACCTTAAAAATATGCCCCCTAATCTTGAAATCCCCCAATCTTGGGAAACGACACATGCCATTTACCTTATCTCTATCCCTCATGATATATAAACCTCATTGCGGTCACCCCTCCACCTCCTATGCTCAAGTTACTGAAACCTTCCATTTCCGGCAACATTCTGGTCACTCTCTTCTGAACCCCCTCCAGCTTAATAATATCCTTCCGACAACAGGGGGCCCGAACTAGGCAGAGTACTCCAGAAGAGGCCTCACTAATGTCCTGTACAACCTCAACATATTGTCCCAACTCCTTTGCTCAATGTTTGCCTTCATTGCTCAAAACATCACTCAATCATGCTAAATGCCTTCTTAACCACCCTGTCTATGTGTGACATTAACTTCAAAGAACTATATACCTGAACCCCTTGGTCTCTGTTCTACAATACTACACTACCTTTAATTATATAATTCCTGTCCTTGTTTGTTTTCCCAAAATGCAATACCTCGCATTTATCCAAATTAAACTCCATCTACCACTCTTCAGTCCATTGACCTAATTTATCAAGATCGCTTAGTAATCTTACATAACCTCCTTCACTGTCCACTATGTCACCAATTATGATCTGCAAACTAATTAACTATGCCTTCGACATCCTCGTCTAGATCATTTATATAAATGTCAAACAAAAGTGGATCCAGCCTGTGAAACACTGCTGGTCAGAGGCCTCCAGTCTGAAAAAACATTTCACCATCGCTCTGTCTCCTGCTGTTAAGCCAATTTTGTGCCCAATTGGCAAGTTGAGCTTGAATCCCACGTGATCTAACTTTACTGATTAGTCTACCATGCGGAACCTTGTGAAAGACTTTAGTAAAGTCTAAGTAACGTCTACCGCTGTGGCCTCATCAACCTTCTTGTTACTTCCTCAAAAAACTCAATCAAGTTTGTGAGACATGATTTCCCACGCACAAAACCATGCTGACTATCCCTCATCATTCCTTGCCTCCCCAAATGCATATAAGTCCTGTCTATCAGAATCACTTCCAACAACTTAGTCACCACCAAAGTCAGACTCTCGGGTCTATAGTCCCAGGCTTCTCCTTAGATCCCTTCTTAAACAACAGCACAGCATTAGTCATTCTACAGTCATTTAATACTTCACCCGTTGTTATAGATGATACAAATATTTCTACAAGAGACGCTGAAATTTCTTCCCTAACTTCCCACAACGTTCTGGGATACATTAGATCAGGTCCTGAAGTTTTATCCACCTTTATGTTTTCTAAAGACCTCCAACACTTCCTGTTCAGTAATGTGAGGAGTTTTCAAAACATCAGTATTTATTTCCCTCTGTTCTTTGGCCCCCGTTTCTTTCTCCACAGTGAAAACTGATGCAAAATATTCATTTAATATTGGTTCCTGATGGATTCCTTTCTTCCACAGAATAAAAAGCCGCCAAAATTCTGTGCTGCAAGGGAACAGCGGCCATGTCCTTGGCGAAGGGCGAAGAAATAGCAAAGAGCTTCTGGGAGGTCAGTCACACAGATTCACTTGTCCTTCCCTCCTTCATTACCCTCCATCTCGCTGCACAGCTCTCTCAACTCCCTCAATCTCTCCCCCCTTGCTCTCATTCCCTCCCTCTGTGTCTCCACCCCCATTCTCTTGTCCTTCATCTCACTCTCTTCCTCTCTTTCTATCCTCCCCTTTGGTCTCTTTCTCCTGCCTGACAATCTGTTGCCTCCATGGCTCGCTCTCTTTCTCATCAGCTTGGTCTTGTTCTCTCCCACTGTTCGTGTTCTCCGGCCCTCGATCTCTTCCCCCGCGCCCCGTCACAATCTCACCCTCCCGCCAAGTTCTCCACCCCCCTGTTGCGTTTTCTCTCTCCCCGTTGTGTTCTACGCCCCCATTGCGTTCTCTCATCTCCTCCTCATATTCTCTCTCTTGCCTTGCATTCTCTCTGCCGGCTCACCATGCATACCCCTCCCCTATGTCTCACACGCCCTCTTCCACCATGCCTCACATGCCTCTCCCCCCTCGTATCGCAGTCTCTCTCTCCCTCGCCTATCACTCCCTCTCTCCCTCGCCTATCGCGGCCTCACTCCCTCGCCTATCGCGGTCTCTCTCCCTCGCCTATCGCGGTCTCTCTCCCTCGCCTATCGCGGTCTCTCTCCCTCGCCTATCGCGGCCTCTCTCCCTCGCCTATCGCGGCCTCACTCCCTCGCCTATCGCGGCCTCACTCCCTCGCCTATCGCGGTCTCTCTCCCTCGCCTATCGCGGTCTCTCTCCCTCGCCTATCGCGGCCTCTCTCCCTCGCCTATCGCGGCCTCTCTCCCTCAGCAGCTGCCCCCTCAGAGGGCGGGGGTGGGGGCTGGGGGCTGGGGGAGGGTATTGATTCTGTGCACCGCAGTGTGGTTTGTGATGTTCAGTCTCTCTTTGTCTTTCCCTTCACCCGGTGCTGGTAGCCGGGACAGTACAGGACGACGGTCAACCGTTTTGACGATGGGCACCAACTCTGCAATGAACTGCTCAGCTGCTTCCAGGAGCGTGCACAGATCGAGAAGCAGTATGCCCAGAAGCTGGCTAGCTGGTCCAAGAAATGGAAGAGTGTGGTGGAGAAGGGTAAGAGGGCCCAGCAGGGTGATGGTCGGGGTAAGGGGGGACAGCAGGGGGATGGTCGGGGTAAGAGGGGACAGCAGGGGGATGGTCGGGGTAAGGGGGAGAGCAGGGTGATGGTCGGGGTAAGAGGGGACAGCAGGGGGATGGTCGGGGTAAGGGGGAGAGCAGGGTGATGGTCGGGGTAAGAGGGGACAGCAGGGGGATGGTCGGGGTAAGGGGGAGAGCAGGGTGATGGTCGGGGTAGGAGGGGACAGCAGGGTGGTGGTCGGGGTAAGAGGGGACAGCAGGGTGATGGTCGGGGTGAGAGGGGACAGCAGGGTGGTGGTCGGGGTAAGAGGGGACAACAGGGTGATGCTCGGGGTAAGGGGGAGAGCAGGGTGATGGTCGGGGTAGGAGGGGACAGCAGGGTGGTGGTCGGGGTAAGAGGGGACAGCAGGGTGATGGTCGGGGTGAGAGGGGACAGCAGGGTGGTGGTCGGGGTAAGAGGGGACAACAGGGTGATGCTCGGGGTGAGAGGGGACAGCAGGGTGGTGGTCGGGGTAAGAGGGGACAGCAGGGTGATGGTCGGGGTAGGAGGGGACAGCAGGGTGGTGGTCGGGGTAAGAGGGGACAGCAGAGTGGTGGTCGGGGTAAGAGGGGACAGCAGGGTGATGGTCGGGGTGAGAGGGAGAGCAGGGTGATGGTCGGGGTAAGAGGGGACAGCAGGGTGATGCTCGGGGTGAGAGGGGACAGCAGGGTGGTGGTCGGGGTAAGGGGGAGAGCGGGGTGATGGTCGGGGTAAGAGGGGACAGCAGGGTGGTGGTCGGGGTGAGAGGGAGAGCAGGGTGGTGGTCGGGGTAAGAGGGGACAGGAGGGTGATGGTCGGGGTGAGAGGGAGAGCAGGGTGGTGGTCGGGGTAAGAGGGGACAGGAGGGTGATGGGGTAAGAGGGGACAGCAGGAGGTGGTCACGAGGTAAGAGGCCTATTATCTGAGGGTTGGAACAATGATGACGCCTTCACCTGACTATCTCCTGTAATCTGTGACAATAATATCGAACAGGGAACTGGACAGAATGTCTTCCTCTTCAGAAAGATTTTTTATAATCTACAAATTCATTCCCCCCTCCAACTGTCCGAGTACTAATCCTCAGTGTGGCACTCCCTCAGCACTGACCCTCTGACAGTGCGGCACTCCCTCAGCACTGACCCTCTGACAGTGCGGCACTCCCTCAGTACTGACCCTCTGACACTGGGCACTCCCTCAGTACTGACCCTCTGACACTGGGCACTCCCTCAGTACTGACCCTCCGACAGTGCAGCACTCCCTCAGTACTGACCCTCTGACAGTGCAGCACTCCCTCAGTACTGACCCTCCGACAGTGCAGCACTCCCTCAGTACTGACCCTCCGACAGTGCAGCACTCCCTCAGTACTGACCCTCCGACAGTGCAGCACTCCCTCAGTACTGACCCTCCGACAGTGCAGCACTCCCTCAGTACTGACCCTCTGACACTGGGCACTCCCTCAGTACTGACCCTCTGACAGTGGGCACTTCCTCTGTACTGACCCTCCGACAGTGCTGCACTTCCTCTGTACTGACCCTCCGACAGTGCAGCACTCCCTCAGTACTGACCCTTCATCAGTGATCCATTCCCTCAGTACTGACCTTCTGACAGCGTGGCACTCCCTCGGCACTGACCCCTTTTCTGTGCGGCATTCCCTCAGTATTGACCCTCCAACAGTGCAGCACTCCCTCATTATTGACCATCTGAGTGTGGCGCTTCCTGAGTGTTTCGTGTATAATTTACAATATTTTGGATTAAAATGTGAATGGTTGGTTTTCTGGCTCAGACGTTGTATGTTCAGAGTGAACTGGGTACTGGGTCGGCACTGGGTCGGTGTCAGTATCTGTTGAGTTGGCTGCTTTGGAGATGGATTGAGCTGTTTACTCTGTCAGTGGCTGTCAAGATGTGTATTAGGGGTGATGGAGGGATTATAGGTGCTGCTATAGGGGAGGAGCTGATGATTGTTCGTGGGGTGGGGTGGATGCAGGCAGCATCCTTGGGTTTTGGGTTATGTGTGCGCACTGAGTGTGGGTAAATATTTCCATTGATTCATAATCCAATCACGCTAGTTTTCTTAAATCTCCTCTATGTCTCCCCTCTTACCACTCACCTCTCTGTCTCCCTGTCTCTCTCTTACCTCTCTTGCTGTATCTTGCACTTTTGCTCACACACTCACCCTCTCATTGTCTCTCTCTCTCTAATGCTTTCACTGTCACTCGCACTCCCTCACTCCTTCACTCAATCATTATCTTTCCCTCGATCATTTACAATCTCCCCAACCCCAATCCCTGCCATCCCCACTGACTGCTGTGTTCTGGCCTCCTCCCTCATGCCCAGGAGCACAGTATGGCACTGTAGAGAAAGCCTGGCATGCGTTCATGACAGCAGCAGACAAGCTGAGTGCATTGCATCTGGACGTTCGGACGCAGTTGTCGAAAGTGGACTCGGACCGAGTGAAGCAGTGGCAGAAGGACTCGTTCCACAAACAGCTCATCGGGGGCTTCAAGGAGAGGAGAGAGGCCGACGAGGAGTTCCGCAAGGCTCAGAAACCCTGGCTCAAGAAACTGAAGGAGGTGAGCTCATGGTTCCATGTGCTTCACTGATCCTGGAAGGTGGCGAAGTAATCATACTCCCATTCAATACCTCCACAACCCTGACCAGTACCCCTCCTCCTTCACTCCCACTCATTGCCCCCTTTCACCCTCCCATCACTCACACCCCAACATCCAACCCACCCTCACACCTGCCAAAACCCTGCCCCCCACTGACATGCCCTCTCCACACACCCACACTGTGTTGCCCCTGACTCTGTTGCCCCTCACTTTGTCACCCCCCTTGCTCTGTCAGCCCCCGCACTCTGTTAATCCCCACCCGCACACTGTTCCCCTCCGACACTCTCAGTCCCCCCCCGCACTATGTACCCCAACACTCTGTTCCCCCCCCACTCTGTCCCTCCACACTCTGTCGCCTCCCCACCCCACACTCTGTTCCCCCTCCGCACTCTGTTCCCCTCCCCACCCCACACTCTGTTCCCCCTCCGCACTCTGTCCCCCTCCCCCCACTCTCTGTCCCCCTCCCCCCACTCTCTGTCCTCTCCCACTCTCTCGCCCACACCCCCACTCGGCCCTCCCCACTCTGTTGCCCCCCTGGGCTGAGGGTGCAGGCGTGGGACAGGCTGAGGGAAAGGGGCTCTGCTATGGGTGATGGGCTGCATATGGATGAGGGGGAACAGGCTGAGCTGTTGCTGAGAGGCTAGGCAATGGGTGAGGAGCTGGCCTGGGCTGTGGGTGAGGGGTTGGGTTGTGGATCAGTCTGTTGCGGGGTGGTCTCGCTGGCTGCACTGTTTGTGGTGTGTTCACACTGTTCCAGGTGGAGCTGGCCAAGCACAATTACTACAGTGCACGCAAGGAGGAGAGAACAGCACGCACCCGAGAGGCCAATGGCAGAGCTGACCAATCCATGTCCCCCGATCAACTCCACAAGCTGGAGGAGCGTGCAGAAAGGAGCTCACAGGAAGTGGAAAAGGTGAGCAGGAGAGACGGGCACAGATTGGGGGCAAGGATCACCAGTGAGCAAATCGAGTGCAGGTTGTGAGGGAATTGAGGTAAGTTGCTCGAAACGTCGAATTCTCTATTCCTGAGATGCTGCCTGACCTGCTGTGCTTTGACCAGCAACACATTTGCAGCTGTGATCTCCAGCATCTGCAGACCTCATTTTTTAATTGAGGTAAGTGGTCAGGGAGGAAGATGAGGGGTTGAAAGGTGAGGGGTCAGAGTGGAGTTAGGTATGGAGACCTGAGGGGTGATGGTGAGTCAGAGGTTGTTAGACGAGTGATCAGAAACATGGCGGGAGGTCAGAGGGGAAGTTGAAGGGGTTAAGGGTGAGAGTACAGCGGAGATGCAAGGTTAAAGGTGGGCAGAATGCTGAGGTGAAGGGAGGGCTAGGGGTTTGAAGTGAGTGGTTGGCGGGAAAGGTGCAGATGGTTAGAAATGAAGGGTAGAAGTCAGGAGCTGGGGGCAGGGAATTGGTGCTAAAGGTGAGCAGTTCATCTCACACAAAATATACACAATCTATCATTTCCCTGATACTCTCAGCCAGGTTGATAGACAGCACAGTGCAGGCGTCTGAACAAAAATGATAATTTATTATAATCACTAGACTACAGCTAAACATTATTGAACAATCAGCACTCAACACAACAAACTCAAAATTCTAATCCCATTATCTACTCTGTCTTACGCAGAAAAGCAGTCATAGGTGGGGGTGGTGTGGTGGGGAGGAAATATCCATAGGCAGAGGGCAAACTGGTAAAGTAGTTCTGAGGTCTTTGTTCACAAGATCAGTTGACTTGGTTCCTCATGATCAAGTTGTTTTACCTCAGACTTCCTTCTCCAGATGCTTTCACTGATTTGTAAGAGGCACAGCATGCTTGATTAACTTGTCAACAGTCCCTGACCTATCAATTAAAAGTCACAGCTCACAGCAATTGCTGAAGAAAAGATAAATCTGTTTTCTTTGGGTTTAAAGTGGGTTTTGGCTGCAGAGAACAGAGAGACAGCTCCTGTGCCGGTGGGGATCAAAACATTTCTTATTCCCCGTCTCAAGCTATTACAGCCATTTAAAAGGCATCTGGATGGGTATATGAATAGGAAGGGTTTAGAGAGATATGGGCCAAGTGCTGGCAAATGGGACCAGATTAGATTAGAATATCTGGTCGGCATGGACAGGTTGGACCGAAGGGTCCGTTTTCATGCTGTACATCTCTCTGACTCTGTTCATTTGCTAAGAACCAATCAGATGGTTGTTAGCAGGCAAATGGCTTCTGTCATCGATAACTGGCCATTAGCCCAATGACCAATCAAATTCTTGTGAGCAACCAGAGCTTTATTTGAATATAGAACCCTTTGGCTCCATTTGATCTGCAGTCACTTCATTTACTGCTCATCCTAATATCTATTTACAATACTTGTCAGGTCCATGCTTTCAAACCATGTGGCCTTTTCTTTTGTTTCAAAACACTGGTTTCTCATTTCAGTCCGCTATTTTAAAAACCACAAACAGAGAAAGACCCAGTCTTTCCAGGTCAGAGGGAAGATGGTGGACATTATAGGCGAATAGTTAGAGAGGAGGCAGAGGTTAAAGGTGAGATATTCTGGGGAGGCAGGGGTCAAAGGGGAGGTGGGTTAGAGTCATAGAGATGTACAGCATGGAAACAGACCCTTCGGTCCAACCCATCCATGCCGACCAGATATCCCAACCCAATCTAGTCCCACATGCCAGCACCTGCCCATATCCCTCCAAACCCTTCCTATTCATATACCCATCCAAATGCCTTTTAAATGTTGCAATTGTACCAGCCTCCACCACTTCCTCTGGCAACTCATTCCATACACGTACCACCCTCTGAGTGAAAATGTTGCCCCTTAGGTCTCTTTTATATCTTTCCCCTCTCACCCTAAATCTATGCCCTCTAGTTCTGGACTCCCCAACCCCAGGGAAAAGACTTTGTCTATTTATCCTATCCATGCCCCTCATAATTTTGTATACCTCTATAAGGTCACCCCTCAGCCTCCGATGCTCCAGGAAAAACAGCCCCAGCCCTTTCCTTATAGCTCAAATCCTTCAACCCTGGCAATATCCTTGTAAATCTTTTCTGAACCGTTTCAAGTTTCACAACATCTTTCCGATAGGAAGGAGACTAGAATTACATGCAATATTCCAACAATGGCCTAACCAATGTCCTGTACAGCCACAACATGACCTCCCAACTCCTGTACTCAATACTCTGACCGATAAAGGAAAGCACACCAAACGATGCCTTCACTATCGTATCTACCTGCGACTCCACTTTCAAGGAGCTATGAACCTGCACTCCAAGGTCTCTTTGTTCAGCAGCACTCCTTAGGACTTTACCGTTAAGTGTATAAGTTCTGTTAAGATTTGCTTTCCCAAAATGCAGCACCTCGCATTTATCTGAACTAAACTCCATCTGCCACTTCTCAGCCCATTCGCCCATCTGGTCCAGTCCTGTTGTAATCTGAGGTAACCCTATTCGCTGTCCACTACACCTCCCAATTTTGGTGTCATCTGCAAACTTACTAACTGTACCTCTTATGTTCACATCCAAATCATTTATGTAAATTACAAAAAGTAGAGGGCTCAGCACCGATCCTTGTGGCTCTCCACTGGTCACAGGCCTCCAGTCTGAAAAACAACCCTCCACCACCACCCTCTGTCTTCTACCTTTGAGCCAGTTCTGTATCCAAATGGCTAGTTCTCCCTGTATTCCGTGAGATCTAACCTTGCTAATCAGTCTCCCATGGGGAACCTTGTCGAATGCCTTACTAAGTCCACATAGATCACAGCTACTGCTCTGCCCTCATCAGTCCTCTTTGTTACTTCTTCAAAAAACTCAATCAAGTTTGTGAGACATGATTTCCCACGCACAAAACTATGTTGACTATCCCGAATCAGTCCTTGCCTTTCTAAATACATGTACATCCTGTCCCTCAGGATTCCCTCCAACAACTTGCCCACCACTGAGGTCAGACTCACTGGTCTATAGTTCCCTGGCTTGTCTTTGCCGCCCTTATTAAACAGTGGCACCACGTTTGCCAACCTCCAGTCTTCCGGCACCTCACCTGTGACTATCGATGATACAAATATCTCAGCAAGAGGCCCAGCAATCACTTCTCTAGCTTCCCACAGCGTTCTCGGATACACATGATCAGGTCCTGGGGATTTATCCACCTTTGTCCATTTCAAGAAATTCAGCACTTCCTTCTCAGGACATTTTGCAAGATGTCACCATCTATTTCCCTGTAGCCTATATCTCCCATATCTTTTTCCACAGTTATGTACTGATGAAAAATATTTATTTAGTATCTCCCCCATTTTCTGCAGCTCCATGCAAAGGCTGCCTTGCTGATCTTTGAGGGGCCCTATTCTCTCCCTAGTTACCCTTTTGTCCTTGATGTATTTGTAAACACCCTTTGGATTCTCCTTAATTCTATTTGCCAAAGCTATCTCATGTCCCCTTTTTGCCCTCCTGATTTCCCTCTTAAGTGTACTCCTGCTTCCTTTATACTCTTCTAAGGATTCACTCGATCTATCCTATCTCGGGAAGACATTTTAGAAGGGAAATAAGGAGAAACTTCTTCAACCAGAGAGTTCACTGCCACAGAAGGCTGTGGAGGCCAGTTCATTGAATATATTTAAGACAGAGTATCAAAGGGATCAAGGATTACGGGGAGAAAGTGGAAGATTGGGGTTGAGAAACTTATCAGCCATGATTGAATGGCAGAGAGACTTAATGGGCTGAATGGCCTAATTTCTGCTCCTATGTCTTATGGTGTGATGAAACTACATTTGCGGCCTTGTGTGTAATACTTCAGTGAAAGACCATCATGGTAAATTTAAAAAAAGAGCAAATTATGATCCATCAAGCCAGGTTTCTTTCTAGGGTCTGCTCGTTCCCATATTAACACCAGCTGAGACCACAGCACCATTCTAAAGAAAGCTCCAGAGATAACTGGAGCAACTCATCTCGAAGGCTAAAAGGCCAGTTTTGATCTGCAAATCCTCCATGGCAACCAGTAAATAAACACTCACCGTCCTTTCTCAGGATATAGCTTTCACTATGCTTTTCCGTGATCCTTCATATCCTAATCCATGTTGGATCATATATCCACTTTTCTGAACTAACTACAAGAGTCTTGTTGAGTCAACCTTATGAAGTCTATTGGATTATAGCAACTATTTATAAGACCCATCAATACTACATAGCTCACTATAGAGACTGTTAGGAGCACAGTAACCCCAGGTCTATATTCTACACACTCCTCCTTTACACTAACCAAGTCCTTTTGGCATGATTACAGTGGTAATGCTGACTCCACTCCATCAATTATTAACCCTGTCAGATACATGTACAATATCCAACACCCCCCAAGTTCCTCAATTATTATAAAGTTCTACTTTTGTTTATACCTTAACATTTTTAACAAAGATGGAGTAAATGTAAACTTTACATATTTAGATTACCTGGAGGTTTTTCTGTTCTCTCCAAATGTGTTCCCTTCAGAATAGGAAGAATAACTATTTGTTAGGTAGAAGGTAGTTGATTTGAAACAAAAACAGAAGTTGCAGGAAAAGCAGCAGTCTAGCAGCATCTGTGAAGAAAAATCAAAGATTACATTCTGGGTCCAGTGACCCTTCAAAACTATCTCAGGTAGTTGATTTGGCCGTCTTCCAGAAGATCTGAGATCTATAGTTCTCTCGTCAACTGAAGGGTGTTTAACTTCTGGTATTTCTCTTGGAGAGGACTTCAATGTTAGATACCTATTCTTTATTGCTGTCAATGTAGTAGATGCTACAGCAACTGACAGTTTTCTCTGTAGTCTCTGGCATCTTAGCACATTGTTTGTCTTAGTCGCATTTTGCACTGAGTTATGTGCTGTCAGTGGAATTTCTGTCTCATTCAGACATTACTTTGGGTTGAAATAGATAAACTTGTTACTTCCACTTAAATATTTTGGACATTCTCTTTTTGAAATATGAGGGGTCAGAGGCACAGCTAAGGTTAAAGGTGAGGGGTCAGAGGGGAGACTAGGCAAGGGGACAGAGAGGAGGCATTGCTGCATGCTGTCATGACACTGTTGTTTGTGTTCAGGGCCGAGAGCGTTATGTGAAAGCTCTGGAAGATCTGAATAAATACAACCCCAAATACATGGAGGACATGGAACAAGTGTTTGATACCTGCCAGGACTTTGAGAGGAAGCGACTCCGATTCTTCAAGGACATCCTGTTGGACTTCCACAAGCACCTCGACCTCTCCAACAGTGACAGGTGAGCATCAGGGCCTTGGGCAA
Organism: Hemiscyllium ocellatum; assembly: GCF_020745735.1. Lineage (NCBI taxonomy): Eukaryota > Metazoa > Chordata > Chondrichthyes > Orectolobiformes > Hemiscylliidae > Hemiscyllium > Hemiscyllium ocellatum. The sequence continues at coordinate 9,098,379 of NC_083418.1, read as the reverse complement.
GAAGAAGATTCCACAAGGAGCTGTGAGTTGCTCATAGATTGCACATTGTGCTCATGTCATTGGATAACCAGCTAGACAGTGGGTGGTCCATTGACAGTGCCAGGCAAGGGACACCAGTTACGTTTGGCGTTGACGACGAGACATCAAGGAGCTGTCATCATTCCTGAAGGGTGTCCTGGTGTCAGATTACTTACAGTGTGGAAACAGGCCCTTCGGCCCAACAAGTCCACACCGACCCGCCGAAGCGCAATCCACCCATACCCCTTACCTAACACTACGGGCAATTTACCATGGTCAATTCACCTGACCTGCACATCTTTGGACTGTGGGAGGAAACCGAAGCACCCGGAGGAAACCCACGCAGACACGGGGAGAACGTGCAAACTCCACACAGTCAGTCGCCTGAGTCAGGAATTGAACCCAGGTCCCTGGCGCTGTGAGGCAGCAGTGTCCTTGTGTGCTTGAGCCCAGGCGAAGGGTGTCCCAGTGTATGTCTGTCAGTACACCGTTAAGATGGCACTGAGATGGTTACGGATCAGGCCCGACCTCTCAAAACATTTCTCAGCAAGGAGCCCAGACCGTAACCTTGCTAATTGTTTCAGGTAAGTCTATAATGAATATTCCCTTAGTGAATTAGTTGAACGGACAAGTTTTAAGCAAACAGAATTTATTTACAAAATTAAGGAATGAAACACAACGAACAGAAAATAGAGTACCGGATAACGTATTCAAAAACCCAACAGACTATCCCGACTTAATGATGCTGTTCTGAAAATACTATTAACAATCCCCATAAACCGACCCCTTAGCACAAGGAGTAAAAATGATACAAAAAGCTGACAGGCCTGAAGTTAGAGAGAGAGAGAAAGTACCTTGCTGGCCTTACTCCAGCAGCCTTTCTTCACACACATTGCTGCTGAACTGAGTCAAAAACATGAAACAGAATGAAGGCGAGCTACACAGCTAGCTGGCCACTCCCCTTTGATTATAACTTTTTTTAAGACGAGAACGCCTTAGGCCAGAGGCATTAGGAGTAAACAAGAAGGGCCCCATTAAATCTTTCAAACCCAGCCTTGTTGGAGCCTGGCCAATTAGCCCCTCTCTGGGGTGGAGAAAAACTCAAGGGCATAGTAACCTTACAAAAAGACCAACATTGTGACAAGCTCTGATGCTCTGTACATACAGATAATCTGCCTGTGTGACCCACCGGGTTCCTGATTGCCTCAGTTTGAATTCTGGCACGGAGGCTTTTGGTGGTGCCATGTTCCTCTCCCAACTGTGTTCTGAAGCTACTTGTTCCCACTGTCACTGGGGCCAATGGAGCTGACCTGACACATTGTGGCTCAGTACTAAGGCTTTTCCCATCCAGGTGGGTTGGGATTTTCATTCTCTCGCGGTGTTTTTTTTAAACAGTTTCCACACCATTTATCGAGACCTGTACCAGAGCATCGCAGCAGCCAATGAGCAGGAAGATTTACGCTGGTGGCAAAACACACATGGGCCTGGAATGGATATGTGCTGGCCACAGTTTGAGGTGAGTGTCTGACCGACGCTGCTGTGGTTGCAGGACTCTGGGAGGAAAGTGGCGCCGTGAGATTAGTTTGGGATTGATACAGGGCTATGGGGAGAATGTGGCCATTGGGGTTACTTTGGGATTTACGTAGGACCATGGAAGTTGGTGGGTGCAGGGGGATTAGTTTAGGATTAATTTAGGGCGTTGGCAAAAGAGAGGCCATTGAGGTTTTGTTCAGGATTGATGTATTACAATTAGGAAGCAGAACAGAGGAATTAGTTCAGGATCAGACAAGGCCATGGGGACAGTGGGCCAGTAGGGGATTAGTTTGTGATCAACACAGAGCTATTGAGAAGCAGCACAGCGGGACTATTTTGTAAATATGCCATTTGCTGTATGTTAACTGTGTATGCCTTTTATGAAGGTAACTGAGTCATAGAATAATACAGCATGAAAACAGGCCCTTTTGCCTAAACTGACCATGCCCACTCAGCTAGATCCAACTGCACGCATTTGGTCCATACCCCTCTAAACCTTCCCATCCACGTATCTATCCAAATGTTTTTTTTAAACGTTGCTATTGTACCTGCCTCAACCACTTTCTCTGCTGAAAATGTGTTACTGGTTAAAGCGCAGCAGGTCAGGCAGCATCCAAGGAACAGGAAATTCGATGTTTCGGGGATTCCTGATGAAGGGCTTATGCCTGAAACGTCAAATTTCCTGTTCCTTGGATGCTGCCTGACCTGCTGCGCTTTAACCAGTATCTGCCGACCTCACTTTTTACTCAACCACTTTCTCTGGCAGCCCATTCTGCATACACACCACTCTCTTCATGAAGAATCTCCCCCTCAGGTCCTCCTTAAATTTTTCCCCTCTCACATGAAACCTATGCCCTCTAAGTTTGAATTTCCCATCCCTGGGAAAACGACTACATGTATTCATCCTATCAATGCCCCTCATGATTTTATACACCTCAATAAGGTTGCTCCTCATTCTCCAACGTCCCAAGGAATAAAGTCCTATCCTGGCCAACCTCTCCCTATAACTCAGGCCTACTAGTCCTGGCAACATCCTCGTAAATCGTCTTCGCACTCTTTCCAGTTTACCTCAGATTAGAACGGGATCTTGATCAGATGGGCTAATGGGCTGAGAAGAGGCAGATGGAGTTTAATTCAGATAAATGTGAGTTGCTGCATTTTGGGAAAGCAAATCTTAGCAGGACTAATACACTTAATGGTTAAGGTCCTAGGGAGTGTTGCTGAACAAAGAGACCTTGGAGTGCAGGTTCATAGCTCCTTGAAAGTGGAGTCACAGGTAGATAGGATAGTGAAGAAGGTATTTGGTATGCTTTCCTTTATTGGTCAGAGTATTGACTATAGGAGTTGGAAGGTCATGGGTTAGGCCACTGTTGGAATATTGCATGCAATTCTGGTCTCCTTCCTATTGGAAGGATGTTGCGAAACTTGAAAGGGTTCAGATAAGATTTACAAGGATGTTGCCAGGGTTGGAGGATTTGAGCTATAGGAAGAGGTTGAATACGCTAGGGCTATTTTCCCTGGAGCGTCGGAGGCTGAGAGGTGACCTTATAGAGTTTTATAAAATCATGAGAGGCATGGATAGGATAAATGGACAAAGTCTTTTCTCTGGGGTCAGGGAGTCCAGAACTAGAGGGCATAGATTTAGGGTGAGAGGGGAAAGATATAAAAGAGACCTAAGGGGCAAGTTTTTCATGCAGAGGGTGGTACATGTATGGAATTAACTGCCAGAGGAAGTGGTGGAGGCTGGTACAATTGCAACATTTAAGAGGCATTTGGATGGGTATATGGATAGGAAGGGTTTAGAGGGATATAGGCCAAGTGCTGGCAGGTGGGACTAGATAAGGTTAGGATATCTGGTCGGCATGGACGGGTTGGACAGAAGGGTCTGTTTCCATGCTGTACATCTCTATCACTCTGACTGTAAATAAACTGGGTCCAGAAAGAAGATTCTGGAATTGTCCTCATGGGTTGGAATACAGCTTGGAAAACAGTATTTGTAGCTTCAGTTTGGGCAGTTCTCGAGACCTTTTAGCTGAAATTAGATGTGCAAAGCAGTTGCTCCTGAGAAAGCTTTGACAAAGGGTCAGTTAGACTCGAAACGTCAGCTCTTTTCTCTCCTTAAAGATGCTGCCAGACTTGCTGAGATTGTCCAGCATTTTCTCCTCTGTCTTCTACCTTTGAGTCAGTTCTGTATCCAGGTGGTTAGTTTTCCCTGTATTCCATGTCTCCCATGGGGAACCTTGTTGAACACCTTATTGAGCATGTCCACCGTTCTGCTGTCATCAACCCTCATTGTTATTTAAAAAAAAAACTCAAGTTTGTGAGACATGATTTCCCACGCACAAAGCCATGCTGACGATTCCTAATCGGTCCTTGCCTTTCCAAATACATGTACATCCTGTCCCTCAGGATTCCCTCCAACAACTTGCCCACCGCTGACATCAGGCTCACTGATCTGTAGTTCCCTGGCTTGTCCTTACCAGCTTTCTGAAATATTGGCACCACGTTAGCCAACCTCCAGTCTTCCAGCACCTCATCTATGACTATCGATGATCCAAATTTCACAGTAAGTGGCCCAGCAATCACTTCTCTCGCTTTCCACAGAGTTCTAGGGTACACCTGATCTGGTCCTGGGGATTTATCCACTTTTATGCATTTCAAGACATCCAGCACCACCACCTCTGTATTTTTGAAAATTTTTCAAGTTGTCACCATCTATTTCCCCACATTCTGTATCAGACCATAAGACATAGGAGTGGAAGCAAGGCCATTCGGCCCATCGAATCCACTCCACCGTTCAATCATGGCTGATGGGTGTTTCAATTCCAATTACCGACACTCTCCCCACAGCCTTTAATTCCTTGCGAGATCAAGAATTTATCAATCACTGCCTTGAAGACACCCAATGTCAAGGCCTCCCCCGTGCTCCATGGCAATGAATTCCACAGGCCCACCACTCTCTGGCTGAAGAAATGTTTCCTCATTTCCGTTCTAAATTGACCCCTCTAATTCTAAGACTGTGCCCACGGGTCCTAGTCTCCCCGTCTAAAGGAAACAACTTCCCAGCATCCGCCCTTCCATGTCCGTCTCCACAGAAAACACTGATACAAAATACTCGTTTAGTATCTCCCCCATCTCCTGTGGCTCCACACATTGGCTGCTTTGCTGATCTTTGAGGGGCCCTATTCCACCCTAGTTACTGTTTTGTCCTTAATGTATTTGTAAAAACCTTTTGGATTCTCCTTAACCCTATTTGCTAAAGCTATCTCATGTCTCCTTTTTGCCCTCCTGATTTCCCTCTTAAGTATACTCCTACTTCCTTTATACTCTTCTAAGGATTCACTCGATCTGTCCTGTCTATACCTGACATATGCTTCCTCCTTTTATTGACCAAAACCTCAATTTCTCTAGTCATCCAGCATTCCCTATACCTACCAGCCTTTCCTTTCACCCTAACAAGAATATACTGTCTCTGGACTCCTGTTATCTCATTTCTGAAGGCTTCCCATTTTCCAGCCATCCCTTTACCTGCGAACATCTGCCCCCAATCAGCTTTTGAAAGTTCTTGCCTTATACCATCAAAATTAGCCTTCCTTCAATACAGAACTTCAACTTTTAGATCCTTCTCCATCACTATTTTAAAACTTATAGAATTATGGTCGCTGGCCCCAAAATGTCTCCCACTGAAACCTCATTTACCTGCCCTGCCTTATTTCCCAAGAGTAGGTCAAGTTTTGCACCTTCTGTAGTAGGTACATCCACATACTGAATCTGAAAGTTTTCTTGTACGCACTTAACAAATTCCTCTCCATCTAAACCCTTAACACTATGGCAGTCCCAGTCTTTGTTTGGAAAGTTAAAATCCCTGACTATAACCATCTTATTACTCTTATGGATAGCTGAGATCTCCTTACAAATTTGTTTCTCAATTTCCCTCCAACTATTAGGGGGTCTATAATACACTCCCAAAAGGTGATCAGTCCTTTCTTATTTCTCAGTTCCACCCAAATAACTTCCCTGGATGTATTTCCGGGAATATCCTCCCTCAGCACAGCTGTAATGCTATCCCTTATCAAAAACGCCACTCCCTTCCCTCCCCACCCCCCACCTCTCTCGCCTCCCTTTCTGTCCTTCCTGTAGCACTTGTATCCTGGAACATTAAGCTGCCAGTCCTGCCCGTCCCTGAGCCATGTTTCTGTAATTGCTATGATATCCCAGTCCCATCTTCCTAACCATCTGCCTTTCCTGTTAGGCCTCTTGCATTGAAGTAAATGCAGTTTAATTTATCAGTCCCATCTTGTTCTCTGCTTTGTTCCTGCCTTCCCTGACTGTTTGAATCGTTTTTTCCCAACTGTACCAGTCTCAGATTGATCTCTTTCCGCACTATCTGTCTGAGGTTCCGCCCCCGCCGCCCCCACAACCCCCAACCCGGCCAGGTGCATTGGTCAGGGGGAAATATAAGATAATAGGGTAGGGGAATTAGTCTGGGTAGGTTATTCTACAGACTATCAGTGTGAACTTGTTGGGCTGAAAGGCCTTCTCTATTCTGTAGGTATTCTATTCTATTCTACCCTCATTTGCTCATAGCACGAGAGTAATCCAGATATTACTGCTCTCTAGGACCTCCTTTTTAAATTCCTGCCTAACTTTCTATATTCTCCCTTCAGAATCTCATCCCTTTCTCTCCCTGTATCATTGATACCAATGTGTACAATGATCTCCTGCTGGTCCCTCTCCTGTTTGAGAACATTCATAGGCTAACCCCTATACCAGAAACTTGGCTGTTCATGCTACGTTCCCTAAGAGTTCATCACCCCCTATTTTTTCCAAAACAGCATACTTACTTGAAATGGGGGTAGCCACAGAAGAATCCTGCACTACCTCCGTACTCCTCCAGCTTTCCTGGCGTTAACCCATCTATCTGAGTGTATCTGAGACGACTTCCCCCCGCTTCCTATAACTGCCATCTATCACCCCATAGCTCTTGTAAATTCCCCATTGCCTCTAACTGTCACTCCAACCTATCCTTACGATCTGATAGGATTCACAACCACAGCACTTGCTGCAGACATAATCCTCAGTAATGTGCAAACTCTCCAGTCTGACCAGAAGAGCAGAACACTTTACTAAAGGCCATCTTTGCTCCTTCATAATCTACAGACCCAGCAAATAGCACCATCTTATTTCTCTTAAAAAGAACACACTGCTCCAGGCTAACTTAATACTTAAGGCTTATATTTTTAAAATTTAATCAAGAGACGTATCTCAGAAAAACATACGACCATGAGATATTAATGTATATCAGTCTTATACCTTTCATCGCTGTCACTAAGTCCCGATTGTAAGTAGCTCAGCCCCCAGCACTGCATTCCACCAATTAGACTGCTAACTTGCAGATACCTGTTTATCTGTCCTCTCTTCCAGTCTGTTATCCAACCTATTCCTAACACATTAACTCCCACTCCGCAAGCCTGTGTACTAACCTTTTGCTACAATCCTGGACCAGCACACCAAATTTAACTTACAGTCTAATTAAGGACCAGTAATCTTAGTTTTTTACCATGTGCACAAGGTGAGATCTCGATGATTTTTCTAAGGGGGTAAAACCAGAAGATCCCATATTTTTAAAGTAACTACAGCAACTGTACAGTACAATGTTAGAAAGTATTACAATCGATGATGCTTGTCCAATTTTTTTCTGAAATCCAGAATGATCATAGTAAATATGGGTTATGACTGTGATCATACAGCCCAAGTACGAAGCAGAGAGCACATAGGATCCAGACTGATCCCAAAGGTTTCTCAGCAATTCCTCCCAGGCATTCATAAATCTCACAAAGGATTATAGTTCCTAAGGAGAATATGAGGACTGCAGATGCCGGAGAGTCTGAGTCGAAAGAGGGTGATGCTCGAAAAGCACAGCAGGTCAGGCAGCATCCAAGGGGCAGGAGAATCGAACTTTTGGGCATAAGCCCTTCCTCAGGAATGTGTTGAGGGAAGGGGGATGAGAGATGAATAGGAATGGTGAGGGTGGGACTGGGAGAAAGGTAGGTGGGAAGGAGATCAGTCGATGCAGGTAGGGTGTAATTGTGATACGTCGGTGGGGAGTGTGGAGCAGATAGATGGGTGGGAAGGAAGATGGACAGAACAGGAGGGCGATGCCGAGTTGGATCTGGGATGAAGTGGGGTCAGGGGAGACTAGGAAACTAGTGAAGTTGATGGTAATGCCGTGTGGTTGAAGGATCCCAAGGCAGAAGATGAGGCATTCTTCCTCCAGTTGGTGGGTGGATTTGACATTGGAGGAGGCCCAGGACTTGTATGTCCTTGGGGGAGAGGGAGGGGATGTTGAAATGGTTGGTCACAGGGTGGTGGGGTTGTTTGGTGCATGTGTCCCAGAGATGTTCCCTGAAACACTCCGCAAGTTGGTGTCATGTCTGCCAAAGTAGAGGAGACCATATTGAGAGCAACAGACACAGTAGCTAAGGTGGGTGGATGTACAGGAAAATCACTTTTGTCAATCTGACTTTACTTGGTCATGGACGAGAAAGTGAGGACTGCAGGTGCTGGAGATCAGAGCTGAAAATGTGTTGCTGGAAAAGCGCAGCGGGTTAGGCAGCATCCAAGGAACAGGAGAATCGACGTTTCGGGCATGAGCCCTTCTTCAGGAATGAGGAGAGTGTGCCAAGCAGGCTAAGGTAAAAGGGAGGGAGGAGGGACTTGGGGGAGGGGCATTGGAAATGCGATAGGTGGAAGGAGGTTAAGATGAGGGTGATACACCGGAGTGGGGTGGGGGCGGAGAGGTCAGGAAGAGGATTGCAGGTTAGGAAGGTGGTGCTGAGTTCGAAGGTTGGGACTGAGACAAGGTGGGGGGAGGGGCAATGAGGAAACTGGAGAAATCTGCATTCATCCTTTGTGGTTGGAGGATTCCTTGGCGGAAGATGAGGCGCTCTTCCTCCAGCCATCGTGTTGCTATGGTCTGGCAATGGAGGAGTCCAAGGACCTGCATGTCCTTGGTGGAGTGGGCTACACTGGCACCACCCCCCACCTTTTCCTCTGCTACATCGATGACTGTATTGGTGCTGCCTCATGCTCCCACGAGGATGTTGAACAGTTCATCCACTTTACCAACACCTTCCACCCCGACCTCAAATTTACCTGGACCATCTCATACTTTTCCCTCCCCTTCCTAGACCTTTCCATTTTAATCTCGGGTGACCGAATCAACACGGACATTTACTTAAAACTGACTGACTCCCACAGCTACCTGGACTACACCTCCTCCCACCCTGCCCCCTGTAAAAACACCATCCCATATTCCCAATTCCTTCGTCTCTGCCGCATTTGCTCCCAGGAGGACCAGTTCCAACACAGAACAATCCAGATGGCCTCCTCCTTCAAAGACCACAGGATGATCGATGATGCTCTCCACCGCATCTCCTCCATTTCCTGCTCCTCCGCTCTTGAACCCGCCCCTCCAATCACCACCAGGACAGAGCCTCACTGGTCCACCAACCTCAATATACATCGTATCATTCGTCGTCATTTCTGCCACCTCCAAACAGACCCCACCACCAAGGATATATTTCCCTCCCCTCCCCTGTCAGCGTTCCGAAAAGACCACTCCCTCTTCAGGTCCACACCCCCCACCAACCCAACCTCCACTCCCGGCACCTTCCCCTGCAACCGCAAGAAATGCAAAACTTGCGCCCACACCTCCCCCCTTACTTCCCTCCAAGGCCCCAAGGGATCATTCCATATCCGCCACAAATTCACCTGCACCTCCACACACATCATCTATTGCATCTGCTGCACCCGATGTGGCCTCCTCTATATTGGGGAGACAGGCCGCCTACTTGTGGAACGTTTCAGAGAACACCTGGGACACCCGGACCACCCAACCCAATCACCCCGTGGCTCAACACTTCAACTCCCCCTCCCACTGCACCAAGGACATGCAGGTCCTTGGACTCCTCCATCGCCAGACCATAGCAACATGATGGCTGGAGGAAGAGCGCCTCATCTTCCGCCTAGGAACCCTCCAACCACAAGGGATGAACTCAGATTTCTCCAGTTTCCTCATTTCCCTTCACCCCCACCTTGTCTCAGTCTCAACCCTCGAACTCAGCACCACCTTCCTAACCTGCAATCTTCTTCCTGACCGCTCCGCCCCCATCCCCTCTCCAGCCTCTCACCCTCACCTTTACCTCCTTCCACCTATCGCATTTCCAATACCCCTCCCACAAGTCCCTCCTCTCTACCTTTTATCTTAGCCTGCTGGACACACTTTCCTCATTCCTGAAGAAGGGCTCATGCCCGAAACGTCGATTCTCCTGCTCCTTGGATGTTGCCTGACCTGCTGCGCTTTTCCAGCAACACATTTTCAGCTTTACTTGGTCATGGACTGCCTCAGTGATTACTGTGCCTTTGTTAATTAGCCTCCTTTCCTGACTGTACACTCCTCTAAGTCTAAAACTACTCTCTCCAGTACTTATTCAGCTCTTCACCAATAGTGAGCTCCATTGAGCCATGCGTGACCGTGGTTGTCACCAAAACATTAGTTATGAACAGTTTAGTTATGGATGGCACAGTGGCTCAGTGGTTAGCACTGCTGACTCACAGCACCAGGGTCCCTGGTTCGATTCCAGCCTCGGGTGCCTGTCTGTGTGGAGTTTGCACATTCTCCCCGTGTCTGTGTGGGTTTCCTCCGGGTGCTCTGGTTTCCTCGCACTGTCCAAATACGTGCAGGCCAGGTGAATTCGCCATGCTAAATTCTGCAGTGTAAGGTGCATTAGTCAGAGGGAAATTGGTCTGGGTGGGTTACTCTTCAGAGGGTCGGTGTGGACTTGTTGGGCTTAAGGGCCTGTTTCCACACTGTAGGGAATCTGATCGAATCAAGCTGTGTTAAACAAATGCTGCTTCTGAGCACCTCAGCCTCTACTCTTTACACTGATGTCTTAATGCAAACAGTCGTCTTCAGATCCTATTACAGCTTCCCCAATGCAGACCTCCCCACCATTTCTGCTCCCTGGGACCTCTGAGTTCTGGCTCTCATGTTTAACTGCCTACTGATTCCGAGAATTTCACCCCCTGACTCTGACAGCGCTGAACCATCAAATCTCTTTTGACTCCTTGCTGAGTCCTCTGTGTAGAATCTGTGTACAAGAACCTGAGTGATCTTTTGTTCACCTTGTCGTAAGGCCCTCCTCTGTTACTGAGCTGAATTGAATACTTCCAGACTTTTCTCTTGCTCAGTCCCCTTGTTGCTGAAGGAATTGGTTTGAAATCTCTGTGTGAGATGTTAGCATGAGGCACACTGCATCATGGGAGAATATTGGTGTCACTCTAGGTGTCTACCACCCTGCCAGCACTGGGAGCTGGAACTGACCTTCAGCAACACACGAGAGGCAATTTCTCGTGTTCCTGGTATTTGTATAGTATGAGGCAGCTTGTTCATTAGAAACAGCACGGCTTGCTCCTGTTGCCCTCTCCATTCTGTTAGCTCTCTCCAACTCTCCCCCTGCCAAACTTGACAACAGTCCCTTAACTGTGACCCTTCACGGTCGTGTGTCTTTGCCATCAATAGGAGTGGGCTCCAGACGCAAGCCGGGCCATCCATCGTAAGGAGAAGAGTAGCCGGGGGGAAGAGGAAGTGACCCTCACCAGCATCATCCCGTCCGCTGAGACTGTGTTGCACTCTTCGCCAGGAGACAGGTACGGAGCTCCGAGTGTGAAACTCCCACAACACTACTCCCCATTCTCTCTCCTCCACCCCCCTTTAAAAAGCATCCACAGGCACTGTATTCTGTCAGTCCCTATCCCTGTCTTGGACCCACCCCACTCCCCTCTTCCCCACTCTCCCCTCACCCCATCATCTTCTCCACTGACCTACTCTGGCCACCACTCGCCCTTTCAGAGTGAGCGAGAAAAGGAGGGAAGAGAGAAAGGGGGTGGTGGGACACTGGGAGAGAGGGAGAATGGACAGGGAATGGAGAGCTAGGGGAATGGGATGGGGGGAGAAAGAGGAAGAGATGGAGTCAAGTGTAAGAGTGGAGGGGGAGGGATAGAAAGAGAGAGAACATTGGAGAGGGAGAGCAAGGAGGGATGGAGACAGTGTGAGTGAGTGGGTGTGGCTCGAGAGAGAGAGAGGGGGAATGGAAAGAGAGAGAGAGAGAGGAGAACGAAGAGACAGAGAGGGATGGAGAGTGCAAGAAGATTGGGGGACAGAGATGGTGTAGGAGTGGGGAAGGAACAGACAGAAGGAGAGGGAAGAACAGAGGGTGAGAAAGGGAGGGAGAGTGTGGGGGTGATGGAGAGAGAGGGGAAATGGGGAGAGATATTGAGGGGGGAATTACGAGAGAGAGGAGGGGGGCAGAGTGGGAGGGAAGAATGGAGGAAGAGAGAGAGCGTGGAGAGACAGTGGGACAGAGAGATGGGGGAGAATGGGCAGAGAGATAGAGAGGGACAGAGAGAGCAAAAGGGGGGACAGTGAGAGGGAGAGAGAGAGAGAAGAATGAAGGAGGGGCATAGAGAGAGGGGGAGGGACAGGGCGTATGGGTTGATGGAGAGTGGGAACTGAGAGAAAGATGGGCAGAGACAAAGAGATTGTTGGGGGAGGGACAAAGAGGCAAACAAACAGATGAGAGACAAAGCCATTCTCCTCTTCCCCCCACCCCCACTCTCCTTGTCTTCTCTCTTTCTTTCTCTTTCTCACACTTTCTTCCCTCGATCTCTCTCTCTCTCTCTCTCTCTCTCTCTCTCTCTCTCTCTCTCTCTCTCCCTCCCCTACACCATTTCCCCCTCTCTCTCTGTCTCCTCTCCTCCTCCCCCTCTCTTCCACATCTCCTGCTCTCTCTTCCCCCCCCTCCCTGGCCTCCTACCTCTCTCTCCCCTCCTGCTCCCTTTCTCTCCCTGCTCTCTCTCATTTCTTGTCCCACTCTCTCCCAGTCTACCCTAGTCTCTTCTCTCCTCATCTTCCTTCTATCCCCTGTTTGTCTGCTTCTACCATATACAATATCCACACAATTAAGTATTATACACTCCCACTGATCCGTGTCTTGTCCTGCAGTGGAGTTAAAGATTACTCATCCGATTGGTCAGATGACGACAGCCCGCGGAAGTACGTGTCGACTCTGTGCTCGGAGGATGAGGTGAAGGTACCAGTGGTCCGGGTTCGAGCACTGTATGATTACACAGGGCAGGAGGCTGATGAGCTAAGCTTCTTGGCAGGTATTCACACACTAACACGCATTGGTCTTGTTCCGCAATGCTGCATGGCAAGCTCTAGGTGCTGTGCATGTTTACATCATCCTCAATCCTGAGGAACCTGCTGTCCCTCCCCCAGCATCATGGCTATCCAAACATCCAGACAGTAGAGTGTTACAGTCATCCAACTCACAATGTCCAAATAGAGAGGCTGGCTGGTCCATGCTGTGGTTAGTTTCCATATAGACAGCACGCTGCTCCTCTGTCCTCTTCACCCTCTGCACATAGCACAGAAATGTTGTGTTAGTGCACCAGACATCATAGCAACTTATGTGGCGATTGTAGAACATGTGGGCCCCTTACTGTTTCTCGTATATATTAATGATTTAGACTTAATGTGAGAGGCATGTTTGGGAAATATGCAAACAATACAAAAATTAGCTGAGCTGTTGATAGTAAAGAGGGTGGCTCTCAGATACAGGGTGTTATTGATAGTTTGGTTGGGTGGATGGAAAAGTGGCAAATGGGATTCCATCAGAGAAATGTAAGATTATACGTTAACAAAGCATGGGAACATGGAATACCTGGAAGGTATTTGAGGTGGGTGGAGCTGTGAGAGACCATGGAATCCTTCCCCATAGACCCCTGAAGGTGGCGGGACATGTGGTGTACGTAGAACAATACAGGGCAGAGCAGGCCCTTCGGCCCTTGATGTTGCGCCGACCCGTGAACTATTCTCAGATGGTCCCCTTACACTATCCCAAAATCATCCATGTGCTTATCTAAGGATTGTCTAAATCTCTCTAATGTGGCTGAGTTGACTACATTAGCAGGTAGTGCACTCCACACCCTTACCACTCTCTGTGTAAAGAACCTGCCTCTGACATCTGTCTTAAATCTATCACCCCTCAATTTGTATTTATGCCCCCTCATACAAGCTGACGTCATCATCCTAGGAAAAAGTCTTTCTCTGTCTAGGAGAAAGTGAGGACTGCAGATGCTGGAGATCAGAGCTGATAATGTGTTGCTGGAAAAGCGCAGCAGGTCAGGCAGCATCAAACATTTGATGCTGCTCTTTCTCTGTCTACCCTATCTAACCCTCTCTTCGCCATCTTCTCTCCAATGAGAGCAGACCCAAGTCTCTCAGCCTTTCCTCATAAGACCTTCCCTCCAGACCAGGCAACATCCTGGTAAATCTCCTCTGCACCTTTTCCAATGCTTCCACATCCTTCCTGAAATATGTGGACCAGAACTGTACACAATATTCCAAGTGTGGCCGCACCAGAGTTTTGTATAGTTGCAGCATGATATTGCGGTTCCGGAACTCAATCTTTCTACCAACAAAACCTAACACACCGTATGCCTTCTTAAGAGCACTATCCACCTGGGTGGCAACTTTTAGGGATTTTTGTACATGGACTCCAAGATCTCTCGGCATATCCACACTACCAAGAATCTTTCCATTGACCCAGTACTCTGCCATCCTGTTATTCTTCCCAAAGTGCATCACCTCACATTGAACTCCATTTGCCACCTCTCAGCCCAATTCTGCAGTTTATCCAAGTCCCCCTGCAACCTGTAACATTCTTACAGACTGTCCACCCCTCCACTGACTTTAGTATTGTGTGCAAATTTACTAATCCATCCACCTGTGCCTGCGTCTAAGTCATTTATAAAAATGACAAACAACAATGGTCCCAAAACAGATCCTTGTGGCACACCACTAGTGTCCGGATTCCAGGCTGAATATTTTCCATCAACCACCACTTGCTGCCTTCTTTCAGAAAGCCAGTTTCTAATCCAAACTGCTAAATCACCCTCAATTCCGTGCCTCTGCATTTTCTCTAACAGCCTACCACGTGGAACCTTATCAAAGGCTTTACTGAAGTTCATGTACACCATGTCAACTGCCCTACCCTCATCTACATGCTTGGTCACCTTCTCAAAAAACTCAGTGAGGTTTGTGAGACACGTCCTGCCCTTGATGAAACCATGTTGACTATCTGAAATCAAATTGTTTCTTGCTAGATGATCATAAATCTTATCTCTTATAATCCTTTCCAAAATCTTTCCAACAACAGAAGTAAGGCTCACTGGTCTACAATTCCCTGGGTAACCTCAACTGCCCTTCTTGAACAAGGGCACAACGTTTGCAATCCTCCAGTCCTCAGGAACTAAACCCGTAGACAACAAAGACTCAACTATCAAAGCCAGAGGCTCTGCTATCTCCTCGCTAGCTTCCCAGGGAATCCTCGGATAAATCCCACCCGGCTCATAGAGTCATGGAGATGTACAGCATGGAAACAGACCCTTCAGTCCAACCATCCATGCCGACCAGATATCCGACCCCAATCTAGTCCCACCTGTCAGCACCTGGTCCATATCCCTCCAAACCCTTCCTATTCATATACTCATCCAAATGCCTCTTAAATATTGCAATTGTACCAGCCTCCACCACATCCTCTGGCAGCTCATTCCATACACGTACCACCCTCTGCGTGCAAAAGTTGCCCCTTAGGTCTCATTTATATCTTTCCCCTCTCACCCTAAACCAATGCCCTCTAGTTCTGGATTCCCCGACCCCAGGGAAAAGACTTTGTCTATTTTTCCTATCCATGCCCCTCATAATTTTGTAAACCTCTATAAGGTCACACCTCAGCCTCCGACGCTCCAGGGAAAACAGCCCCAGCCTGTTCAGCCTCTCCCTGTAGGTCAGATGCTCCAACCCTGGCAACATCCTTGTAAATCTTTTCTGAAACTTGAATCTTTTCAAGTCACACAACATCTTTTCGATAGGAAGGAGACCAGAATTGCACGCAATATTCCAACAGTGGCCTGACCAATGTCCTGTACAGCCGCTATATGACCTCCCAACTCCTGTACTCAATACTCTGACCAATAAAAGAAAGCATACCAAACGCCTTCTTCACTATCCTATCTACTTGCATCTCCACTTTCAAGGAGCTATGAACCTGCACTCCAAGGTCTCTTTGTTCAGCAACACTCCCTAGGGCCTTACCATTAAGTGTATAAGTCCTGCTAAGATTTGCTTTCCCAAAATGCAGCACCTTGCATTTATCTGAATTAAACTCCATCTGCCACTTCTCAGTCCATTGGCCCATCTGGTCCAGATCCTGTTGTAATCTGAGGTAACCCTCTTTGCTGTCCACAACACCTCCAATTTTGGTGTCATCTGCAAACTTACTAACTGTACCTCTTATGTTCGCATCCAAATCATCTCCTCTACAATATTCTCCTTTTCCTGAGTGAAAATAAATGAGAAATGTTCGTTTAGCACCTCTCCGATCTCCAAAGGGTCCACACTTCCCATTTCTGTCTTTGACTGGCCTTAATCCTACCCCAATCATCCTTTTATTTCTCACATACCTATAGACAACTTTAGGGTTCTCCTTTATCCTATTTGCTAAAGGCTGCTTGTGTCCTCTCTTTGCTCTTCTTAACTCTCTCTTTAAATCCTTCCTATCTGATCTGTAACTCTCCATCGCCTCATCTGAACCATCTTGCCTCATCAACACATAAGCCTCCTTCTTCTTCTTAACAAGAGATGTAATTTCTGTCGTAAACCACGGTTCCCTAACCTTATCACTTCCTCCCTGCCTGACAGTGACGTACATATCAAGGACACACAATATCTGTTCCTTAAACCAGCTCCACATTTCGATCGTCTGCATCTCCTGCATTTTACAACCCCATTCTATGCATCCTAATTCTTGCCTAATCGCATTATAATTGCCCTTGCCCCATCAATAACTCTTGACCTGTGGCATGTACCGATCCCTATCCATCGCTAAACTAAACGTAACTGAATTATGGTCACTCTCTCCAAGGTGCTCACCTACAACTAAATCAAACACCTGGCCTGGTTCATTACCAAGCACCAGATCCAGTGTGACCTCCCCTCTTGTCGGCCCTTTGACATACTGTGTCAGGAAACCCTCCTGTACACATTGGACACAAACTGATCCATCCGACGTGTTAGAGTTATAGCATGTCCAGTCAATGTTGGTGAAGCTAAAGTCCCCCATAATGACCACTCTGTTCTTTTCACTCCTACCCAGAATAATTTTGCTAATTCTCTCTTCCACCTCCCTGGAACTCTGCAGAGGCCTATAAAAAAACTATAAGAAGCGTGACCTCTCCTCTCCTGTTTCTAACCTCAGCAGACGAGTCTTCATCAAAAGTTCTCTCAGCCACCGTTACACTATCCTTGATTAAGAAGGCCACGCCTCCCCCTCTTTTACCATCTTGCCTGTTTTTAATGAAGGACCTAAATCCTGGAACCTAAACATCCATTCCTCACCCTGCTCTATCCATGCCTCCGAAATGGCCACAACATCGAAGTCCCAGGTACCTATCCATGCTGCAAGCTCACCCACCTTATTTCAGATACTTCTGGCGTTGAAGTAGACACACTACAAACCACTTCACTGTCTGCCAGCACATTCCTGTGACTCTGAAATCCTATCCCTGTCCTTCCTACTCCCATCCTCCTCTGCACTGCAGCTACACCTCTGGTTCCCATCTCCCCGCTGAGCTAGTTTAAACCCTCCCGAATAAAGACTGCATTTGGGGTACTTTCCTTCACTGGGCGAGGTATTAAATACAAAGGGCAGGAATGCGTTGCTGAAACGATACAAGGCAGTGCTCACACCAGAGCTGGAGTTGTGTGTCCAGGCCTGGTCACCAGGTTCCAAGGAGGAGATAATTGGTCTGAGGAGAATACGGAGGAGATTTACAGGAACGTTGCCAGGGCTGGAAGGTGCAGCTCTGAGCAAAGATTGGAGCAGCTGGAATTCTCCTTTGAACAGAGGAGGCTGAGGGTTGACTTCATCGAGATGTACAAAACAGTGAGGGGTTTGGACAGAGTGGGCAGGGGGACAGTATTTCCCCCAGAGGAGAGGTCACTGACCTGAGGGCGCTGGTTTAAAGTGAACTGTTAAAAAGGGGACACAGAGAAATGCTTCTTCCCTCTGAGGACAGTGAGAGTCTGGAAGTCACCGTCCAGTTTGATGGTTTAGGGGAAATCTCCAACACTTTTTAAAAAGGATCCTGGACCTGCACGTTAGGCACTGTCAGCTGCAAGGCTGTGAACCAGGAGCTGAGGGAAGATTTACAAGTCTGATTGGATTCTTTCTGTGCTGTAATATTTCTGTGGTTCCAGATTAATATATTGGCCTCCCTCATTTCTACTTGTGCTGTGAATGTCAGTGCTCTTGGCTAATCCTGCATGTAGCTCTCACTGCATGTACCCGGTTAACAAGTGGATGACTTGGTCTGTGCTCGTGTGTGCCTCTGTTTGTCTGTTAACTGGACATAATGTTGGCAGGAACTGTGCAGAGGTACAGCTGTACCATTGTGAGAGTTTGCCAGGATGGGCCTGTGCCATGATGTGACCATTCTGGCATGTCACCGGACTGCAAGAACTTGGTTAGGGGAGCAGCAGGTTGTGGAGCACAAGCCTTCAGTAATATTGCCAGAATGTTGTCAGGGCCCATAGCCTTTGCAGTATCCAGTGCCTCCAACCATTTCTTGATATCATGTGGAGTGAATCGAATTGGCTGAAACTGGTATCTCTGATGTCTGAAGGAGACCAGGATGGATCATCCACTCGACACTTCTGACTGTAGATTGCTGCCAATGCTTCAGCCTTTGCTTTTGCACTCTTCCATCAGTTGAGGATGGGGATATTTCCAGAGCTGCCACCCCCAGTGACTTGTTTGGCTGTCCAGTACCACTCACTAATGGATGTGGCAGGACTGCAGAGCTTAGATCTGATCAGTTCAGTTGTGGATCACATCGTTCCATCAAATACTTGCTGCTTATGGTGTTCAGCACACAAGTAGTCCTGTCTGATGGCTTCACCAGGTTGACACCAGTCTTTTCACAATGCTTGGTGCTTTCTCCTGCATGCCCTGCATCACTCTCCATTGAACCAGGGTTGATTCCCTTGGCTTGATGGTAACGATTGTGTGCAGTATATGCCAGGCCATGAGGCTGCAGGTTGTGATGGAGTACAGTTCTGCTGTTGATGGCCCAGAGCACAGACCCGTCAGAGCTGGTATACAGGATCGGAAAGGGTGGCTCTAGCAAAGCACAGCAGCTCAGGCAGCATCCAAGGAGCAGGAGAGTCAGTGTTTCGGGCATAAGCCCTTCATCAGGAATGTGATGGGGGAAGGTGGCTGAGAGATAAATAGGGGGATGAGGGTGGGGCTGAGTGGGAAGAGAGGTGGGAAGGTGGATGCAGGTGGGGTGTAATTGTGATAGGTCAGTGGGTAAGTTGAGTGGATAGGTGGAAAGGAAGGTAGACAGGTAGGACAGGTCAAGAGGGCAGTGCCGAGTTGGAGGGTTGGATCTGGGAAGAGTGGGGGGAGGGGAAGTTTGGAAACTAGTGAAGTCGATGTTGATGCTGTGTGGTTGAAGGGGCCTAAGTATACAGTCAGCAGGGAGTTGCTCTGGGAGATTTCAACATTGACTCCGGATCTCGTGAAGTCTTGTGGCTTCAGGTCAAACATGGCCAAGGGGATGTGTGGCAGGATAGACTGAGTGGGGAAAGGGGTGTTTAGGGATATGGGATCTGAATGGGTGTGTTGGGATGTGAGAGGTAGTGCAGAGGGGATGTGTGTGGTTGTGGGATGTGAGGGGGTGGGGGATGTGGGGAAGGGGTTGTGTGGGGTGTGAATGGGTGGGGGAATGGGGAAGGAATTGTGTGAGGTGTGATGGTGTGGGGGCTTATGGGGAGGTTGTGGAATGTCAGGGGACATGGGCAATGAGGGGATGTAGGGAAAGTGGAGCATGTGAGGAGGAGATGGGTGCAGACTTGGGGTTGTCCTCTCAGTCTCTCACTCGGTTGTCTGTGCTGAGTATCGATCTGTGAGGAACAATTTTCCTTTCTGTTTGTCATCTGCAGTTTCTCTGAATTGGTGTCAACTGCCACAGCTTTATTCCTGTAATGTTTCTGATTTACCTTGCCCTTTTCTGTAATTGTGGAACTTTTCAGTTTAGCTGCTTATCCTTCAGGCAACAGGGATCCATATTGGCCCCTGAGCTACTTTCATTCAATGTTAATGAGGACATTGGTATTATCCTCCAGTGTACTGATGATGCAGAGTTAGGTGGGAAAGTAACAAGAATACGTTATGTCAAGCCTACTCTGCCATTTTCGATCACTGCTGACCATCTCCTCAGTGCCACTCTTCCACAGTATCCTCAGATTCTTTGATATCATTAGTAATTAGAAACTTATCAATCTGTGTCTTGAACTTACTCAATGACTAAGCTTCCACTGCTCTCTGGGTAGGAGGAATTCCAAAGATTCACTCATTCTCAAAGTGAAGAAATTTCTCTCCATCTCAGCCCTACGCTTTATTCTGAGACTGTGTCCCCTGGTTCTCAAATTACTGACCATGGAAAGTATCCTCTCTACAGCCACTCTATTATGCCCTGTGATAATTTTGCTTTATAGCAGTGCGATCCTCTTCTTCTATGACCCTGTAATGAATACCGACCCAGTTTCCCCCAACTGTCTCTATGGCAGATCTGTTCCCTCCTTATGAAAAAGGACCAAAACCGTACACAAACCAGGTAGTTCAATTGCAGCAAGGCAGCGTTCCCTCTGAGTTCAAATCCCCTTGTGATGAAGGCCAACACATAGAAACATTCGACCCCTCAAGCCTGCTCCACCATTCATTATGATCATGGCTAATCATCAGGCTCCATACCCTAATCCTGCCCTCCCACCACATCCTCGATTTCTTCAGCCACAAGAGGCTAACCTTGCAGACTGAGATCAACAGACAACTCTTCACCCAGAGAGTGGCGAGCCAGTGGAATTCACTGTCACAGAAGATGGTTGAAGCCAAACGTTGTGTTTTCTAGAAGGAGGCAGATGTAGCTCTTGTGGCTGAAGGGATCAGGGATGTGGTGGGAGGGCAGGGTCAGGTCCTTGAGCTTGATGATCAACCATGATCATAAGGAATGGTGAAGCAAGCTCGAGGGGTTGAATGGCCTACTGTTCTGGACTACCCCATCATTGGGAACACTCTTCCTGCATTTAAGTTGCCTCTTCCTGTTAGAATTTTTTATGTTTCTATGAGCTCCCCCTCATTCTTCCAAACTCCAGTCAATACAATCTTAATCGCCTCAACCTCTCCTAATGCATCAGTCCTGCCAATTTGGTATATCCTTCACAGTATTCCCTCTGTAGCAAGAACATCCTTCCTCAGATAAGGAGACCAAAACCTTCCACAATATTCCAGGTGTGGCCTCACCAAGGCCCTGTATAATTGCAGCAAGACAAGCTTACCAACAAGTGAGGTCAAGCTAACTGGACGATAGTTTCCTGCCTTCTTCCCTTTTTAAATTGGGCTGTTACGTTAGCCATTTTCCAGTTTTGTGGAACTCTCCCTGATTCCGTTGATTCCTGAAAGATCACCACCAATGCCTCCACAATCTCCTCTCGTCATCGGAACCCTCGAGTGTAGTCTGCTCTGGCTGACTTATCCAACTTCAGACCTGCCAGCTCCCCCAGTATCTTCCCCATAGTGACGGCCATTACACTCACCTCTAACCCCCACCACCTCAAAGTGACCACGAAGTGAAGGAGCCATTGGGAAGTAGTGACCATAATACAATAAGCTTCAATCTGCAATTTGAGAGGGAGAGGGTACAATCGGTAGTGACAATATTTCTGTTGAATAAAGGGAACTATGGAGCTATGAGGGAGGAGCTGGCCAAAGTTCAGTGGTGCAATACCTTAGCAGGGAAGACAATGGAGGAACAATGACAGATATTTCTGTGTATGATGCGGAAGATGCAGGATCAGTTCATTCCAAAAAAGGAAGAAAGATCCTAGGAGGATGCATGGGTAACCGTGGCTGACGAGGCAAGTTCAGAAACATATAAAGTTAAAAGAGATAAAGTATAACATAGCAAAGGTAAGTGGGAAAACAGAGGACTGGGAAGCTTTTAAAGAACAACAGAGGATTACTAAGAAGGAAATACGCAGAGAAAAAATGAGGTACGAAGGTAAACTGGCCAAAAATATAAAGGAGGATAGTAAAAGCTTTTTAAGGTATGTGAAAGGCAAAAAAATGGTTAAGACTAAAATTGGGGCCTTGAAGACAGAAACAGGGGAACAAAGAAATGGCAGAAGAATTGAATTGGTACTTCAGATCTGTGTTCACTGGGGAAGACACAAGCAATCTCCCTGAGGTAACAGTGGCAGAAGGACCTGAACTGAAGGGAATTTATATTTGCCAGGAATTGGTGTTGGAGAGACTGTTAGGTCTGAAGGTTGATAAGTCCCCGGGGCCTGATGGTCTACATCCCAGGGTACTGAAGGAGTTGGCTCGGGAAATCGTGGATGCGTTGGTGATTATTTTCCAGAGTTCAATAGATTTGGGATCAGTTCCTGCGGATTGGAGGGTGGCTAATGTTGTACCACTTTTTAAGAAAGGTGGGAGAGAGAAAGCAGGAAATTATAGACCAGTTAGTCTGACCTAAGTGGTGGGAAAGATGCTGGAGTCTATGATAAAGGATGAAATTACGACACATCTGGATAGTAGTAACAGAGTCAGCATGGATTTATGAAGGGGAAATCATGCTTGACTAATCTTCTGGAATTTTTTGAGGATGTAACCCTGAAGGTGGACGAGGGATATCCAGTAGATGTAGTGTACCTGGACTTTCAGAAATCTTTTGATAAAGTCCCACATAGGAGGTTAGTGAGCAAAATTAGGGCACATGGTATTGGGGGCAAAGTACTAACTTGGATTGAAAGTTAGTTGGCTGACAGGAAACAAAGAGTAGTGATAAACGGCTCCATTTTGGAATGGCAGGCAGTGACCAGTGGGGTACCGCAGGGATCAGTACTGGGGCCGCAGCTTTTTACAATATAGAAGATGATATTAGTAATAACATTAGCAAATTTGCTGATGATACAAAGTTGGGTGGCAGGGTGAAATGTGAGGAGGATGTTAGGAGATTACAGGGTGACCTGGACAGGTTAAGTGAGTGGTCAGATGCATGGCAGATGCAGTTTAATGTGGATAAATGTATGGTTATCCACTTTGGTGGCAAGAACAGGAAGGCAGATTACTACCTCAATGGAATCAATTTCGGTAAAGGGGCAGTACAGAGAGATCTGGGTGTTCTTGTACACCAGTCAATGAAGGCAAGCATGCAGGTACAGCAGGTAGTGAAGAAGGCTAATAGCATGCTGGCCTTCATAACAAGAGGGATTGAGTATAGAAGCAAAGAGGTTCTTCTGCAGCTGTACAGGGCCCTGGTGAGACCACACCTGGAGTACTGTGTGCAGTTCTGGTCTCCAAATTTGAGGAAAGACATTCTGGCTATTGAGGGAATGCAGCGTAGGTTCATGAGATCAATTCCTGGAATGGCGGGACTACCTTACACTGAAAGACTGGAGCGACTGGGCTTGTATACCCTTGAGTTTAGAAGACTGAGAGGGGATCTGATTGAGACATATAAGATTATTAAAGGATTGGATACTCTGGAGGCAGGAAACATGTTTCCGCTGATGGGTGAGTGCCGAACCAGAGGACACAGCTTAAAAATACGAGGTAGACCATTTAGGACAGAGATGAGGAGAAACTTGTTCACCCAGAGAGTGGTGGCTGTGTTGAATGCTCTGCCCCAGAAGGCAGTGGAGGCCCAGTCTCTGGATTCATTTAAGAAAGAGTTGGATAGAGCTCTCAAGGATCGTGGAATCAAGGATTATGGAGAGAAAGTGGAACAGGATACTGATTAAGGATGATCAGCCATGATCATATTGAATGGTGGTGCAGGCTCGAAGGGCAGAATGGCCTACTCCTGCACCTATTGTCTATTGTCTATGTCCCTACACTTGGTCCAGAGCCTGTGCCCTGCATTTTAAATGCCTGTCCAGATGTTTCTTAAATATTGCAAGAGTTCTTGCCTCTACTATCCTCTCAAGCACTGCACTCCATATTTCTACCACCCTCTGGGTGAATTTTTGTTTTCCTCTGATCTCATTTAAACCATTTACTCCTGACCTTAAGCTCAGTTTTTCTGGTCTTCGACACATCTGCCGTGGAGCAAAGATTCTCACAATCCACTCTGTCTGTGCATCTCGTAATTTTGCATCCCTCAATCAGATCACCCCTCAGCGTCCTGTGCTCCAGGGAAAACAAACCCAACCTATCCAGTCTCTCCTCGTAACTGAGACTTTCCCGGGCAAGGTCCTGGTGAAATTCCTCTGCACTCTCTCTCGTGCAATCACATCTTCCTGATAATGTGGCGACCAGAACTGCATACAATCTATGGCCTAACCATTGTTTTATCAAGTTATAACAAGACTTCCGTGCTCCCATATTCTACACTATGATTAATGAAGCCAACCATCCTGTGTGCAGCCTTCATCGCCTTGTCCACTTTCAGGGTTTATGCTCCCTTTGTTCCTCAGTCCTCCCTACTCAGCCTATCATTGACTGTGTAAATCCTTCCTTTATTAGATCTCCCAAAATGCATCACCTCACACTTATCAGGATTAAATTCTACTTGCCATTAACCAGCTGATCAACATCAGACTGTAGCCTGAAACCATCCTCCACACTTCCATCAACACCACCAATTTTCATGTCATCTGTAAACTTGCTAATTATACTTTCTACATTCACATCCATGTTATTAATCCACGTAACTAACAGCAAGGGTCCCAGCTCCGAATCCAGTTGTTGGAGAGTGCAACCCTCTACCATCATCCTTTTGCCTCCTATTTTGAAAATGTGAGGACTGCAGATGCTGGAGATCCACATCCAAGGACCAGGAGAATCGACGTTTCAGGCATAAGCCCTTCATCAGGAATGAGGCCTATGGGCCAGAGGTGCTGAGAGATAAATGGGAGGGTGGTGGGGCTGGGGCGAAGGTAGCTGGGAATGTGATAGGTACACGAAGGTGGGGGGGGGGCGTGGAAGGTGATAGGTCAGAGATGAAGGTGGAGCAGATAGTGGGAGGGAAGATGATCAGTTCAAGAGGGCGGTGCCGAGTTGGAGGCTTGGGACTGGGGTACGGTAGGGGGGGGAGGGAAAGTGAGGAAACTGGTGAAATCTGATCCCGTGTGGTTGCAGGGTCCCAAGACGGAAGATGAGGATTTCTTCCTCCAGGTGTTGGGTGGTTAGGGTTTGGTGGTGGAGGAGGCCCAGGATCTGCATGTCCTTGACGGAGTGGGAGGGGGAGTTGAAGTGTTCAGCCCCAGGACGGTGGGGTTGGTTGCTGCTGGTGTCCCGGAGATGTTCTATGAAATGATCTGCAAGTTGGCGTCCTGTCTCCCTGATGTGAAGGAGATCACGTTGAGTGGAACGGATACATTTGTGGAGGTACGGGTAATTTCTGTCACGTGTGGAAGAATCCTTTGGGACCTTAGTCGGAGGTGAGGGGGAGGTGTGGCACAGGTTTTGCAATTCCTGCGGTGGCAGAGGAAGGTGCTGGGAGTGGGGTGTGGGCTGGTGGGGGGTGTTGATTCTCTTGCTCCTTGGCTGCTGCCTGACCTCCTATTTGGAAGCCAATTTTGAATCACGTTTACCTTGGATACAATGGGCCAGCATTCCATCTGAGACCTTGTCAAAGGCCTTACTGAAGTTCATATAAACTACATCAACTGTACTGCCCTCATCAATATATTTAGTCACCTTTACAAAAAAAACTCAAACAAATTAGTGAGACAAAATCTCCCTCCGACCAATCATGCTGACTATCCCTGCCTTTCCAAGTACTGATTAATCCTGTCTCTCAAAATGTTAACCAATAATTTCCCTATCGCTGACGTCAGACTAACTGCTCTGTAATTCCTGGCCTATCACTGCTGTCCTTCTTGAACAAAGGAACCACAGTAACTATCCTCCAGTCATCTGGCACTTCGCCTGTGGCCAGCATGGTATTCGCCAGGGTCTTAGCTATCTCCTCCCTTGCTTCCTATAATAGCTTTTTGTACGTCTCATTGCGGCCTGGGAATTTATGCAACATTATGGATCTGATAGTTACTCCTTATTAGTCTTAATATTTTCCAGGACTTCACTATCCCAACTGAAATCCCAGGCTACAATGTGTTTCTTCTCTGTGAATACAGATGAGAAATATTAATCTGAGATCTCTCCCACATCCTCTGCTCCACCCATATGTTGCCCCTTTGGTCTCCAGTAGTTCCAACTCTTTCACTGGTAATCCTCTTACTCTTACAGTCATGGAGTTCGGTCAGAAGTCACATGACACCATATTATAGTCCAAAAGGTTTAGTTGAAATCACAAGCTGATCATGACTGATTTGGTGACCTATGATCAGCTGGGTCTGGGTGGGTTATTCTTCGGAGGGTTGGTGTGGACTTGTTGGGCCAAATGGCTTGTTTCCATACGGGATTCTATGAAGAAAAAAAACTTTTGGAGCGCTGTTCCTTCTTCAGGTGACTTCATCTGACAAAAGAGCAGCGCTCCGAAAGCTTGTGATTTCAAATAAACCTGGATGATAACCTGGTGTTGAGTGACTTCTGACCTTGTCCATCCCCAGTCCAAAACCAGCACCTCCACGTAAAGTCATAGAGTCATACAGCATAGAAGCAGGCTCTTGGCCTAACTTGTCCAGCCTAACCAGGTTTCCTAACCTCAACTAGTCCCATTTGCCAGTGTTTGGCCCATATACCTTTAAACCTTTCCTATTCATGTACCTGTCTAAATGCTGCAATTGCACCCACCCCCATGACTTCCTCTGGCAGCTCATTCCATATATGCACCACCAGCTGTGTCAAAAAGTTGACCCTCCGGGCCCTTTTATATTCCCTCTCCCGTTAAACCTCTGCCCTCTTGTTTTGCACTGTTCTACGCTGGGGAAAAGCTAGATTAGATTACTTACAGTATGGAAACAGGCCCTTCGGCCCAACAAATCCACACCGACCCGCCGAAGCACAACCCACCCATTCGCCTACATTTACCCCTTCACCTAACACTACGGGCAATTTAGCATAGCCAATTCACCTAACCTACACATCTTTGGACTGTGGGAGGAAACCGGAGCACCCGGAGGAAACCCACATAAACACGGGGAGAATGTGCAAACTCCACACAGTCAGTCACCTGAGTCGGGAATTGAACCCGGGTCTCAGGCACAGTGAGGCAGCAGTGCTAACCACTGTGCCCCCGTGCCGCCCCTAAGCTATTCACCTTATCTATATCCCTCACCGATAAACCTCTGTAAGGTCACCCTTCAACCTCCAGGGAAAAAATTCCCAGCCTCACTTCACAATTCAAGCCTTATAGTCTCAGTAACATCCTTGTAAATATTTTTTGCACTCTTTCCAATTAAGTAACATCTTTCCTATAGCAGGGTGACCAGAAATGAATGCAGTACTCCAAATGTGGCCATATCAATGTCTTGTACAGCTGCAACAGAATGTCCCAACTCCTGTATTCAACCACCTTCCCCTGCCACCGCAGGAACTGCAAAACCTGCGCCCACACCTCCTCCCTCACCTCCATCAAGGCCCTAAAGGAGCTTTCAACATCCATCAAAGTTTTACCTACACATCCACTGATATCATTTATTGCATCCGTTGCTCCCGATGTGATCTCCTCTACATTGGGGAGACTGGATGCCTCCTAGCAGAGTGCTTTAGGGAACATCTCCAGGACACTCGCACCAATCAACCACACCGCCCCGTGGCCCAACATTTCAACTCCACCTCCCACTCTGCCGAGGACATGGAGGTCCTGGGCCTCCTTCACCGCCACTCCCTCACCACCAGACGCCTGGAGGAAGAACGCCTCATCTTCTGCCTCAGAACACTTCATCCCCAGGGCATCAATGTGGACTTCAACAGTTTCCTCATTTCCCCTTCCCCCACCTCACCCTCGTTCCAAACTTCCAGCTCAGCACTGTCACCATGACTTGTCCGGACTTGTCCTCCCTGCCGATCTTCTTTCCCACCTATCCACTCCACCCTCCTCCCTGACCTATCCCCTTCATCCCCTCCCCCACTCACCCATTGTACTCTATGCTACTTTCTCCCCACCCCCACCCTCCTCTAGCTTATCTCCCCACCCTTCAGGCTCACTGCCTTTATTCCTGATGAAGGGCTTTTGCCCGAAACGTCGATTTTGCTGCTCCTTGGATGCTGCCTGAACTGCTGTGCTCTTCCAGCACCACTGATCCAGAATCCTGTATTCAATACCTTGTCTACCTGTGATGTTATTTTAAAGGAATTGTGTACCTGCACCCCTAGGACTATGGTTCTGTCTCTCTGACAATGCTCCCCGGGACCTTAACCATTGACCATTCCCTGATTTGTCTTGCCAAAATGCAACATCTCACATTTATCTAAATTAAACTCTTGCCTGCCATTGCTCAGCCGAGCATTCCTCAATCTTCCTAGTCACCTCTTCAAAAAAAACTCATGCACAAAGCCTAATCTATCCTTAATCTGCCTCTGTCTTTCCAAGTGCACATAGATCCTGTCTCTCAGAATTCCCTCCAACAGCTTACCCAGCACTGACGTTAGGCCCACTGGTTAGTACTATTGAGAGTGTGGTGCTTGAAAAGCACAGCAGGTAAGGAGCAGGAGAATTGACATTTCGGGCAAAATCCCTTCATCAGGAATGAGGCTGAGAGCCATGAGGTGGTGAGATTAATGGGCAGGGATGGGGTTGAGGGCAAGGTAGCTGAGAGTGTGATAGGTAGATGGAGGTGGGGGTAAAGGTGATAGGTCAGAGAGGAGGGTGGGACGGATAAGTGAGAAGGAAAATTGACAGGTGGGACAGGTCATGAGGGCGGTGCCAGGTTGGAAGGTTGGAACTGGGATGAGGTAGGAGGAGGGGAAATGAGGAAACTGGTGAATAATGATGTTATGGGATTGGAGAGGCCCGAGGCAGATGATGAGATGTTCTTTCTCCAGGCGTCAGGTGGTAAGGACTTGGTGATGGAGGAGGCCCAGGACATGCATGTCCTCAATGGAGTGGGAGGGAGAGTTGAAGTGTTTGGCCATGGGGCAGTGAGTTTAGTTGAGATGGGTGTCCTGGACCTTGACTTTTTCTTGCAGCCATCCTTTGCCATGTATTTGGAGGCACAACATTAGGCACCCTCCAGTCTTTGGGCACTTCACTCATGGCTGTCAATGATACCAATGTCTCAGTTAGGGGCCCTGCAATTTCCTCCCTAACTTTCCACAATGTCCTGGGATGTGCTTGATCAGGTGCTGAGGATTTATCTGCCTTTATGCATTTAAGACCTCCAGCACCTCTCCTCCTCCAATATGGATTGTTTTCAAGCTATCACTATTTGTTTCCCTGAGTTTCTTATCTTCCATGTTTTTCTCCACACTAAATACTGAAGAGAAAGATTCATTTAGGATCTCACCCACCTCCTGTGGCTCCACACGTAGATGAGCTCATTGATCTTTAAGGGGCCCTATTCTCTCCCTAGTTACTCTTTTGGATCTCTTTGGATTCTCCTTTCCCTTATCTGCCAAAGCTATCTTGTCCCCGTTTTGCACTCCTGACCACTTCCTCCTACATCCCCTATACTCAAGGTCTTGGTCCCAGCTGCCAAACCTGAAATATGCCTCCTTTTTTCTTGACCAGAGCCTCAGTATTTCTTTTCAACCATTGTTCCCTACTCCTGCCAGCTTTGTCCTTCTCGCTGAAAGGAACACGCTGTCCCTGAACTCTTGTTATCTCACTTTTGAAATCTTCCCACTTGCCAGATGTCCCATTACCTGCGAGTAATCTCTGCCTTTGTTTTTGAAAGTTCCTGTCTGATACCATCAAAATTGGCCTTGCCCCATTTAGAATTTTAACTGGTGGACCAGACCTATCCCTTTCCATTACTATTTTAAAACTAATAGAATTATGGTTACTGGCCCTACAACGCTCTTCACAAACACTTCAGTCACTTGCCCTGCCTTGTGTCTCAACTGGAGGTTGGGTGTTTGCCTCTTCTCTACTTGGACCATTTATATACTGATCGAAAATGTTTACCTGAATTCACTTAACTAATTGCTCCCCATCCAAACCCTTAACACTTTGGCAATTCCAGTCTATGTTTGTAAGGTTAAAATCCCATCCTATTACAACAGTACAGCAGTTCTTACAGCTATCTGTGAATTCCCGATTTTGTTCCTCAATTTCCTGCTCACTACTGGGGGACCTATAGTATAATCCCATCAATGTGATCAAACCCTTCTTATTTCTCAGTTCCACGTATAGTCTCACAGGATGATCTCTTAGGAATACCCTTTCTCAGTACTGCCGGGATGTTACCCTAATCTAAAAAACACCACAAACCCTCCTCTCTTGCCTCCTTTCTATCCTTCTTATAGCATCTGTACTCCAGAATATTGAAATGCCACACCTGTCTTTCCCTCAGCCATGTTTTTGTATTTGCAACAATGTCTCAGTCACATTTTCCATCCATCTGTGAGTTCATCTGCCATACCTTGTCAGGCCTCTTGCACTGAAATAAATGTAGTTTAATTCATTAGTCTTCCCTCGTTCCCTGCTATGCCCTTGCCTGGCTGGTCTATTTAACTTGCTATCTTGAACTTCTGCACTAGCCCTGACATTTTTTTTTATATCTCCCTACTGTTTAGGATCCCACCATATTTTGTATCAGACTCACCATGGATCCTACTTTCTGGACCAACCTACCATGAGAGAGACCAGATGCTTTAGTAAACAACATCCACTCCCTTCATCTCTGTCACTTCTTTTTAAAAATAACTCAATCAAGTTTATGAGATGAAACCTCCCCTGTAGGAAGCCGTACTGACTATCCCCAACAATCACATTGTTTTCCAAATGCAGGTGAATCCTTTCGTTGAGAATCTTCTGCAGTAATTTCCCTGAAGTTGAAGTAAGGCTCACCAGCCTGTAATTTGCTGGATTATGGATTATCCCAGCTGCCTACTCTCCAGTCCTCTGGGACCTTGCTTGTGGCTGAAGAGGATACAAAGATCTCTGTCAAGGCCTCAGCAATCTCCTCCCTTACCTCCCTCAGTATTGCAGGCTAGGTTCCAGAAGGCCCTGGGATTCATTGACCTTGATGTTTTTTCAATACAGCCAACACCCCCACCTCTTAACATCAACATGACCCTTTCTAAACTTACTAGCATTCATGTATTTCTCCTTGGTGAATACTGTTGCTAAATACTCATTAAGACACTCCTAAGGTTCCATGAATAAAGTCCCTCCTTTGCCCTTGAATGGACCTATCTTTCCCTAATTACTCTGTTGTTCCTAATATACATAAGAATTCTCCTTAATCTTGCCTACTTGCCAAAGATGCTTTGGTAAGACATCTTGTTAGGCAAAAGGATGAAAGAATATCGGGGATAGGCGGCAATGTGGAGCAAACAGGGCAGCCATGATCTTATTGGATGGGGAACCAAGCTTGAAGGGCCGAGTGACCTCATCCTAGGTTGTTCCTCGTCAGCAAGGGTTTTTTTTCAATCTCTGTTCTTGTCAACTTTCCCAACAGGTGAAGAGTTAATGAAGATTGGTGAAGAGGATGAGCAGGGCTGGTGTAAGGGTCAACTGGATAATGGACAATTAGGACTCTATCCTGCCAACTACGCAGTCCTCGTGAGCTCCTGACAAACTCTTCACAAGACCACCAGCACTGTGCAACTCTCAACCCTCGCCCTCTTGCCATTTGCTGCTGCTTTCTCTGTTTAATGCTTTTTCCCCTGCCATAGCCTATTTTCTCCTCTGAATGAAGGATTAGACGGATACGCTACAATAAGAACCTGGGTTTATTAATCACGGGGCTAGCTCACTCAACTTGTATTGTCCTTTGTTCTGTTTTGGTCTTGGCTGACCAGTTGCCTGAGTTAGAGAATAGAAGCTTCTGGAATGGAACTGAGCAGTATTTATCCTCAATGGGTAGTTCGGATTGCACACTCTTCAACTTGTGACTGTGTTTGAGTCTTTGAATAGGTGAAGGAACCTGAAGTGGATCTGCTGCCGAGCAGCTCAATATCTGAAGGAGTTGCAGGATCTGAGATCTCCAACGACAAGACTGTGTTTTGTCAGTTGCTGGGGAATCAAACACAGTCACGGGACAGGAGATGTTTGGAGATAGATGCAATGAGTATTTTTGCCAAATGGAAAGCAGGAGACTTTTCAAGCCTGATGTAGGAAGCGGTTGCATTTTAGTTAATCTCCTATGTATCTGGCAGGAGTTGGTGTGAAATAAACAGGTATTGCAGATTGTACATTGACTTGGTATAATTCATTCTGAGGCCCACAGGTTCTCTCAGGTTTTTACTTTCACAGGAGCTTAACCGAGACCATGGATCCAATGGCACTATCAACAACTGAATTTATACATTGAACTCCATGTGGTAACTGTCATCGCATTTTACAGCAGGGAAGGAGACCTTTCAGTCCAACACATCCATCCCACCAGATAGCCTAAATTCATCTCGTCCCATTTGCCAGCATTTAGCCCATATCCCTCCAAACCCTTCCTATTCATATACCCATTCAGATGCCTTTTAAATGTTGCAATTGTACCACAACTTCCTCTGGCAGCTCATTCCAAACATGCACCAAACATTCACCATGCGTGAAAATGTTGCCCGTTAGGTCTCTTTTATAACTTGCCCCTCTCCCATTAAACCAATGCCCTCTAGTTTTAGACTCCCCTACCTTGGGGAAAAGATCTTGCCTTATCTATGCTCGTGTATAAACCTCTGTAAGGTCACTCCTCAGCCTCCAGGGAAAAAATTCCAGCCTCTCTTTATAGCTCAAACCTTCCAGTCTCAGTAACATGCTTGTAAATAGTCCTTATCACCTTTCCAGTTTAATAACATCCTTCCTATGGCAAGGCAACCAAAATTGTATGCAGTACTCTAAATATGGCCTTATTAAAGTCTTATACAGCTGTAACATGATGTCCCAACTCACTTATTCAACGCGTTGTCTACCTGTGATACCACTTTCAATGAATTATGTACCTGCACCCCTAGGCCTGTGGGTCTATGATTCAGTCTCTTTGTTTGACAATGCTCCCTAGGGCCATGTCATTATGTATGTAAGTCCTACCCTGGTTTGTCTGAGCAAATGCAACATCTCGCATTTATCTAAATTAAACTGCATCTGCCCCTCCCTGACCTATCTGATCAAGGTCCCATTGTATTCTGAGATAACCATCTTCACTGTCCACTACACCACCAGTTTTGGTGTCATCTGCAAACTTACTAACCATTCCTGCTATATTCTCATCTAAATCATTGATATAAAAGCATGGACCCAGCACTGATCCTTACAGCATACCACTGATCACAAGCTCCAATCTAAAAACCAACCATCCTGTACCACCCTCTGTCTCCTCCCTTCAAGCAAATTTTGTATCCAAACAGCTAACTGTCCCTGTGTTCTGCATGACCTAACTTTGTGAACCAGTCTGCCATTGGGAACCTTGTCGAATGCCTTGCTGAAGTCCATATCGACAACATTCACTCTTCTGCCTTCAACAATCTTGTCACTTGTTTTAAAAAAAACCAATCAAGTTAGTGAGGCACAATTTATCACATGTCAGTCCCTAACCTTTCTAAATACATGTCAATCCTTTTATATTAGATTAGATTACTTACAGTGTGGAAACAGGCCCTTCGGCCCAACAAGTCCACACCGACCCACCGAAGCGCAACCCACCCATACCCCTACATTTACCCCTTACCTAACACTACGGGCAATTTAGCATGGCCAATTCACCTAACCTGCACATCTTTGGACTGTGGGAGGAAACCGGAGCACCCGGAGGAAACCCACGCAGACACGGGGAGAACATGCAAACTCCACACAGTCAGTCACCTGAGTCGGGAATTGAACCCAGATCTCAGGCGCTGTGAGGCAGCAGTGCTAACCACTGTGCCACCGTGCCACCCACAAATCCTGTTTGTTCAAATCCCTTTCTTAAATAATGGCAGCACATTAGTTACCTTCCAGTCTTCCAGCACCTCGCCCGTGGATATTGATGACGCAAATATGTCAGCAAAGGGCCCAGCAACCACTCCCCCCCCCCCCCCCCCCCCCCCCGGCATCCTACAAAGTTCTCGGATAAACCTGATCAGATCCTGAGGATTTATCCGCCCCTGTGTTTGAACACATCCAGCACCTCCTATTCTGTAATATGGATACCTTTCAAGATGTCATTATTTAATTTTCCAAATTCTCTAGCTTCCATATCCTTCTCCATGGTAAATATTGACACAAAATACTCGCTTGGTATCTTGCTCATTTCCTGTGGTTCCACATATAGGCAGCATTGTTGATTTTTAAGGGTAATGATTCTCTCGCTAGTTACTTTTTTGCCCTTAATATATTTGTAAATTCTCTTTTGGATTCTCCATCCTGATTTCCCACTTGACTATCCTCCTACTGCCTATATACTCTATCCCAGCTGCCTATACCTGCCTATCCTCCTACTGCCTATATACTCTATCCCAGCTGCCTATACCTGCCTATACTCCTACTGCCTATATACTCTATCCCAGCTGCCTATACCTGACATGTGCCTCTTTTTTCTTGATCATTTCTCTAGTCATTCAATATTCCCAGCCTTGCCCTTCACCCTAACAGGAACATCCTGTCTCTGGACTCTTCTTATCTCATTTTAGAAAGCTTCCCACTTTCCAACTGCCCCTTTATTGCGAAATGCCTCTCCCAATCAGCTATCGAGAGTTCTTGCCTAATACCAGCAAAATTGTCCTTACTCCAATTTGGAATTTTAACTTTTAGATTAGATCCATCCTTTTCTATAACTATTTTAAAACAAATTGAATTATGGGCAGTGGCCCAGAAGTGCTCCCTCACTGATACCTCAGTCACTTAGCATTATTTCCCAAGAGAAGATCAAGTTTTGTTTCTTCTCTAGTACGTACATCCACATCCTGAATAAAAAAGAAATTTGTGCATATTTAACAAATCCTTCTCCATCCAAGCCCTTAACACTATGGTAGTCCCAGTCTATGTGCTGAAAGTTAAAATCCCCTACCATTACAAAGCTATCATTTTCTCACAGATTTCTAAAATCTCCTTACAAATTTGTTTCTCAGTTTCCCGCTGACTATTGGGGGGCCTATAGTACAATCCCAATAAAGTGATCATCCCTTTCTTATTTCTCAGATCCACTCAAATAATTTCACTGGATGTATTCCCAGGAATATCTTCCCTAAATACAGCTATAATATTATCCCCACCAAAAATGCCACTCCCCCTCCTTTCTTCCCCTTCTATTCTTTCTTGTAGCATCTATATCTTGGAACATGAAGATGGCCAGTTCTGCCCTTCTCTGAGCTGTTTCTGTAACATCAATGATGTCCTCGTCCCATGTTCCAACTGTGCTCTGAGTTCATCTGCCTTAATCTGTCCTCCTTATACAGGTCACTTCTACCCCAGAAGAGATTCCAATGATCCAGAAATGTAAATCCCTGACTCCTGCACCAGCTCCTCAGCTACACATTCATCTGCGCTATCCTCCTGTTCCTACTCTCTAGCATGTGGCACTGGGAGTAATTCAGATATTAGATTGGTGGAGTTGTGGGTAGTGTAGAAGGCTGTCAAAGAATACAGTGGAATATAGATCAGTTGCAGATACAGGTGGAGACATGAAAGATTGAGTTTAATCCAGGTAATTGTGAGGTGTTGCACTTTGGGAAATCAGATGTAAAGAAAAGTATAGTTAAGGGCAGGACCTTGAACAGCACTGATATACAGAGAGATCTTAGGGTTCAAATCCATAGCTCCTCGAAAGTGCCTGCATAAGTAGATAGGGTGGTAAAGAAGGCATATGGCATGCATGCCTTTTTTGGTTGAGGAATTGAGTACAAAAGTCAGAGTGTCACATTGGAACTTTGTAAGACTTTGATTAGACCACACTTAAAGAGTATTGAGTTCAGTTTTGGTCACACCGTTACAGGAAGGATGTGGAGGCTTTGGAGAGGGTGCAGAAGAGGTTTACCAGGATGCTGCCTGGATTAGAGGGTATGAGCTATAAGAAGCTGTTAGAAAAACTCAGGTTGTTTTCTCTGGAGCGGTGGAGGCTGAGGGAAGGTTTGCTAGAAATCTATAAAATTATGAGATGCACAGATAGGATTGACTGTCAGAATCTTTTTCCCAGAGTTGAAATATCTAAAACTAGGAGGCATGCATTAAAGGTGAGAGGGGCAAAGTTTAAAGGAGATGTCAGGGGCAAGTTTTTTAAACAGAGTGGTAGAAGTCAGAAATGCGCTGCCAGGGGATGTGTTGGAGGCAGTTACGATATGGGCATTTAAAGGACTTTTAGATAATCATGTGACTATGCAAGGCGTAGAGGAAAATGGGCCAAGTGCAGGCAGGAGGGATTAGTTTAATTTGGCATCATATTAAGTGCAAATTTGTGGGCCTGAGCTGTCCTGTTCTATGTTCTGAGTTCCTTGAGGATCCAACTTCTTAATCTCCTGCCTAATTCTCTCTTCAGAACCTTGTCCATTTCTCTTCCTATAACATTGGTGCCAACATGTAGAATGCTCTCCTGCTAGTCACTCTCCCCTTTGAGAATATTCTGCACCCTCTCTGAGATGCCCTTGACATGTCACCAGGGAGGCAACGTATCATTCTGATGTCTCGCTGTAGAAATCTGTGTCCCTCAGTCCCTTATCTCCATTGATTGCTTGGAACCTGGCACACCCTTTGTTATAGTAGAGCCAGTAGTACCGGTAACCTAGCTGTCAGTGCTACATTTCTCTGCCAGTCCATCATCCCCTACGTTTTTCACAGCAGCATACTTGCTTGCGATGGGGATAGCCATGGGAGACTCCTGCACTACCTGCTTACATCTCATACCTTTCTCAAAGATAACCCACCTACCTGACTGTATCTGCAGTTTTTCTACTTTCCTGAAACTGCCATCCTTCACACTCCCTGGTTCCTGTAAATTCCTCATTGTTTCTAACTGCTGCTGCAATCAATCCATACACTCCAATAGGATTTGCGACAAAACACACTTTCTGCAGACATGATCATAATTAACATTGAAATTCTCCCTGATCTCCCACATCCAATAGGAAGAGCACATCACTCTACTGAAGGCCATCTCTGCACCTTCATTTACAGACCTAGAAATTAGCACGGTCTTACTGTTCTGGGATAATTTAATATCTATGTTCTAAAGTTTTAAAAAAATTAATCAAGAGACATATCTAAGTAAAACATAATTACATGGCTGACCTTGGAGAGATCTCACTATCGGAATTACTCAGCTGGGAATGTGAGGTTTGGCAGATCCTGAAGCAACTAAGTGTTTGTTCTTAAGACTTATAAAACTTACAAATCTTATTTGCTTTTTCAAATCTATAATCGAGTCCGCTGAGTTTCTGATCAGTGATAACTCCCAGGATGTTAATATGTGGGGGAGGGGGGAGCTTCAGTGATAGTAACGTCATTGACTGTCAAGGGGCAATGGTTAGATTATCTCTTATTGGTGATGGTCATAGCCCAGCTTCTGTGTGGTGTGAGTGTTACTTGTTACTTGTCAGCCCAAGCTTGGATATTGTCCAGATCTTGTTGTATTTGAACATGGACTGCTTCAGTATCTGGGAGTCACAAATTGTGCTGATCACGGTGCAATCCTCTGCGTCCATCCCCACTTCTGACCTTATGATGGAGGGAAGGTGGAACAGCTGAAGACAATTGGGACGAATACACTACCCTGAGGCACTCCTGCAGAGATATCCTACAGCTGAGATGAATGACCTCCAATAATAACGACCATCTTCCTTTGTGTCAGGTATAACTCTAACCACTGGAGAGTTTGCCCCCTGATGCCCATTGATTCTAGTTTTGCTCAGGCTACTTGATGCCACGCTCGGTCGAATCCGACCTTGATGTCAAGGGTTGCCACGCTCACCTCAGCTGTTCATCACCTTGTCCCTTCTCCCTTTATTAGCCCCACTTTGCAAATTTCTAGCCCAATTCATAGGGATAGGCCACTTAGCCCCTCCAGCTTGCTTTGCTGTTTTAGATCATTGCTGATCACCTCCCTTAATGCCATATTCCTCCATTATTCTGAGCTCCTTAGAATCTAAGAGGAGGCAATGGCCTGGTGGTATTATCACTGGGCTGTTAATCCAGAGACGAGGACACTCGGCCTCCAGCTGTCAGCCCTGACATCATTTTGGCAATAATACTGAAATGCGTGCTCCAGAACCTGCCACTCCCCGAGCCAAGCTGCTCCAGTACAGTTATACCACTGGCACCTACCTGACAATGTGGAAAGTTGGGAGAGAGTGAGGACTGCAGATGCTGGAGATCAGAGTCGAGAGCATGGTGCTGGTAAAGCACAGCAGGTCAGGCAGCATCCGAGGAGCAGGAGAATGGACGTTTCGGGCATAAGCCCTTCATCAGGAATGAGGCTTGTGGGTCGGGGGGTGCTGAGAGATAAATTGGAGGGAAGAGCTGAAGGGAAGGTAGCTGGGAATGCAATAGGTAGATGAAGTTGGGTAGGAAGGTGATAGGTGGGAAAGACGATGGACAGGTCAAGAGGGTGTTGCTGAGTTGGAGGCTTGGGACTGGGATAAGATGGGTGGCGGGGAAATGAGGAAACTGGTGAGGGGGAAAATTTAAAAGGGACCTAAGGGACAACTTTATCACGCAGAGGGTGGTGCATGTATGGAAGGAGCTGCCAGAGGAAGGAATGGAGGCTGGTACAATTAAAATGTTTAAAAGGTATCTGGATGGGAAGGGTTTAGAGGGATAGGGGCCAAGTGCTGGCAAATGGGACTAGATTAGATTAGGATATCTGGTCAGCATGGATGAGTTGGACAGAAGGGTCTGTTTCCCTGCTGTACATTTCTGTGACTCCATGATTCTAATACGATCGTAGCTGATCGTCTAGTTCAGTACTCTGTTTCTGCTTTATCCTCATACCCTTTCATCCCTTTAGCCCTCAGAACTATATCCAACTCCTTGAAAGCTTTGGCTTCAACTGCTTTCTGTGGCAGAGCACACAGGCCACCACTTTCAGGGTGTAGAAATTTCTCCTCATCTCAGTCCGATACAGCCTACCTTAGGCCGTGTCCCCTGGGTTTGGACTCCCCAGTAATCAGGGATATCCTTCCTGAATTTATCCTGTCTGGTCCTGTTCAAATTTCATTGGTTTCTATGAGATTTCCCCCTCCCATTCTTCTAAATTCCAGTGAATATAGTCCTAACCAGCCCAGTCTTTGTTCGGTCCTACCATTCTGGGAATCAGTCTGGTAGATGTCCTATATCGCCAGAAAATCCTCCCTCAGATAAGGAAACTCAAAACTGCGCATGGCATAGTTTCACCAACACAATTGCTGCTACACATTTCTGCTCCTTACTCCTTCCTATTTGTACTCCTGCATTCCTATTTTTGCTTCAACAGGGGATATCTCACACTTATCTGCACTATACTTCATCTGCCATATGCTCACTCACACAACTTGTCCAAATCACACTGATGCATTTCGTCAACTCCCTCACAGTTCACTCTCCCACACAGTTTTGTGCCATCTGCAAACTTTGAGATATCACATTTAAATCTCTCATCAAAATCAGCAATCATGGAAAGCTGAAGTCCTAGCACTAATTCCTGCTGAATGAGGATAGAATTATAAAGATTGGGTTACAGACTTCCCCTAAAATGTCCCTGAATATCACCGGTTAGCCAGCCAGGGTCCAGGAGAGAGAGAGAGACAGCAGGCAGAAGCTGAAATATCTTTGGTTGATCATGCAGGGAGTGGAACCTTATGCTTGGATTGAGAAGAACGAATTAATGGAGGAGTTAAATGATGCTAGAACAATTTGCCTAGCTTGTTCCAGAGGGAGTATCTGCAGCAATACTTTCACCCTGAACGGCAATTCTGGGGTTTGGAACTTATCAAGCTGAGAAAGCAAACCCTTAGAAGTTAAGAATCAGTTTGCATTGATTTGGGGAGAATTTGATACATTCCCATGACATTGTATTCAGTGGTTTCCCACAAAGGTAGTGGTTACTGGGAAATAGGAACAGGAATCGGCCATGCCATCCTTCAAGCCTGTTTAATGTGATCATGGCTGATCTGTAGTCATGTACCTGCCTTTGGTCCATATCCCTTAACACCTGTGCTGAATAAAACTTTCCCAAGCCAGATTTAAAATTAACAACCAATCAAGCATCAAGTACTGTTTGTGGAGGGAAGTTCCAATCATCTTCCAAAATTTTTATCTGGAGAAATATGTCCGAACGTCTCTCCTGATCAGTCCCGGATTTGCAGGCTATGCCCCCTGTTTGAGAACCTTGTACCAGCGGAAATAGTTACCTTTATCTAACCTGCATTTTCCTGTTAATGTCTTGAAGATTTTACTCAGATCACCCCTTATTATTCTAATTCTAGATCATGTCGGCCTAATTTGTATAATCTTTCTTCTTTACCTCTAAAAATTAGGTATTATTCTTGCAAACTGACATTTTTAGATTAGATTAGATTCCCTACAGTGTGGAAACAGGCCCTTCGGCCCAACCAGTCCACACCGACCCTCTGAAGAGTAACCCACCCAGACCCATTTCCCTCTGACTAATGCACCTAGCACTACGGGCAATTTAGCATGGCCAGTTCACCTGACCTGCACATCTTTAGACTGTGGGAGGAAACCGGAGCACCCGGAGGAAACCCGCACAGATACAGGGAAATTATGCAAACTCCACGCAGACAGTCACCCAAGGCTAGAATCGAACCTGGGACCCTGGTGCTGTGAGGCAGCAGTGCTAACCACTGAGCCATACTCCCTTCAAAGCAAATGTATCCTTTCCAAAGCGTGGTGCCCCGATCTGCTCATAATAAAGGTAGTTGTGCCTATAACGCCATAAGTACATTCCAGTGAAACCTCACTGAATAAAAAATTGTTTAATATGAGTAAGGGGGCCAATGGAAAAAGTGGGGTTAGGGGCAGACAACAAAAACTACCACTCACAATTGCTCAGAAATCACTCAAACGTGTAACACAAAGTAAGGCACAGCTTGAATGAAGGTTGAAATTATATTTATTAATGAAACAAAAGTAAATTTAACACAATACATTAAAAAAAGGTAAGGAAGCTGCTCTCTCTACAGTACCTCACAGAAAGCTGCTCTGTCGGCAGCTGACATCAGCACATTCACCAAATGGCACGAAAACCGGCGCTGACATGGCGCACGCACAGTATGGCGCAGACATTGGCACACACGCAGAAAAAAGCATGCGATTGATCCACACCGGAATTACACTATTGCCAACGGAGGTAAGTGTTCTTGAAAATACCGTTCCCTAATCCTTCCAGCGACATTCTATCCAAATTGTGCTGACAAAATGGGCATGATCTCAGAACTACCTGTGTTCCAAGTGGGGTTTAACCAGAGTTTTGCACACTGCAGCATAACTTCCAATTCCCTGTACTCCAGTCCACTCACTATAAAGGCTGGCATTCCATTAATCAACTCATTATTTTTGGAGTTGATAAAGCATGGGGCTGGATAAGGAATGGCAGGTCAGGCAGCATCTGAGGAGCAGGGGAACGTTATCAATTCTGATTTCCCCAGCATCTGCAGTCCTCATTGTCTTTTAATCTCTCAATTATCTTCTGCACTGGTTTGTCATGTTTTAAAGATCAATACAGCTGAACTTTCGCATTTCTTTGGCTATCCAAATGTATTTAACTTCATACCATTGAGAAAGTACCCTGATGTATCTTTCTACTGGTCCAAAATGGAAAGCTTCCCACATATAGAGTCATACATAACGGAAACAAACCCTTCAGTCCAACCCCTCCATGCCGACTACATTTCCTGAACTGAACTATAGTCCTATTTGCCTGCATTTGACCCACATCCCATTAAAGGTTTCCTGTCCATGGACCTGTTCAATGTTGTAAATGCATCCACCTCTCCTACATCCTCTGCAATTCATTCCATAATCACACCACACTCTATGCGAAAAGCCGCCCCTCAGGTCACTCGTTCCCCTCTCACCTTAAACCTATGCCCTCTAGTTTTGGACTCCCCTACCCTGGGGAAAAGACCATTTGCAATTCACCTTATCTGTGCCCCTTATGATTTGAAGAACCTTTCTAAGGTCACCCTCCAGCTTTCTATGCTCCAAGGGAGCCTACCTACTGTCTCCTTACGACTCAAACCTTTCAGTCTCCGTAACATCCTTGTAAAAGTTTTTTTAACACCCTTTCCACTTTAATAACATCCTTCCTGTTGCAAGGCAACCAGCATTGCACATGGCCCTCCAAATGTGGTCTCACTAAAGTTTTGTACAGTTGTAAAATGACATTCCGACTCCCAATCTCAGTGCTCTGAACCGAATGAAGGCAAGCATGCTAAATATCGTCTTCACCACCCTGTGACAGCACTTCCAAGGAGCTATGTACCTGAACCCCTAAATCTATTTGTTTGACAACACCCCCAGGGCCCTGCCATTAACTGTGTAAGTCCTGCCCTGGTTTATCTTACCAAATGCAACACCCCTGTCAAATAATCTTTACTTGTTCTCTATGCCACCAAATTTGGTATAATCTGCAAATTGACTTACCTTGCCTCCTATACTCTCATTTATATAAACGATGAATAACATTAGACCCAGCACCAATCTTAGTGGCACACCACTGCTCACAGGCCTCCAGTCTGAATAACATCCTTGATCACCACCCTCTGTCTCCTACCATCAAGCCAATTTTGTATCTAGTTGGCTGCCATGTTATGTAATCTTACCAACCAGTCTACCACGCAGAACCTTGTGGAACACCTTGCTAAAGTCCATGTAGACAACGTCTATTGCTCTGCCTTCATCTATCCTCTTGGTGATCCCTTCAAAAAAGGTAATCAAATTTGTAGGACACGATTTCCCACACAGAGAACCATGCTGATCGTTCTTAATCATTCCATTCTTTTCAAAATGTGTATCGATCCTGTCTCTCAGAATCCCCTCCAACAACTTACCCATCAATAAGGTGGGTTCACCAACCTATACTTCCCTGGCTTTGCCTTGCAGCCCTTCTTAACCATTGGCACAACATTCTCCACCCTCCATCTGCCTCAGCTTTGCCAGTCACTTAATCTATCAATATCCATTGGTAATTTTATCCTACCCGAAAATTGACAGGGTTCAGAAAAGATTTCTAAGGATGTTGCCAGGTTTGGAGGGTTTGAGCTACAGGGAGAGGCTGAACTGGCTGGGGCAGTTTTCCCTGGAGTGTCGGAGGCTGAGGGGTGACCTTATAGAGGTTTATAAAATCATGAGGTGAATGGATAGGATAAATAGACAAAGTCTTTTCCCTGAGGTGGGGGAGTCCAGAGGGCATAGGTTTAGGCGGAGAGGTGAAAGATTTAAAAGGGAGCGAAGGGGCAACGGAGGATGGTGTATATATGGAACGAGCTGCCAGAGGAGGTGGTGGAGGCTGGTACAATTACAACATTTAAGAGGCATTTGGATGGGTATATGAATTGGAAGAGTTTGGAGGGATATGGGCCAGGTGCTGGCAGGTGGGACTAGATTAGATTGGGATATCTGGTCGGCATGGACGGGTTGGACCGAAGGGTCTGTTTCCATGCTGTACATCTCTATGACTCACACTATCTACACTGCCACCTAATTCTGCGTCATCAGCATCAGAATTTAGATATGCGACTTTCCATTCCATTATGCAAGTTTCTTTATAAATAATTTGAATAATCGAAGTCCTGATGCAGATCTTTGTGAGACGTCACTGGTCACATCTTGCCAATTTGAGTACCTACCCATTATCCCTACTTTCTGTCACTTGCCACTCAACTAATTTCCCAGCCATGTCAGTAATTTGCCCTCAATCCCATGGGCCTCGAACCTGGCTAGCAGTCTTTTAT
The DNA here is from genome assembly GCF_020745735.1 of Hemiscyllium ocellatum. Lineage (NCBI taxonomy): Eukaryota > Metazoa > Chordata > Chondrichthyes > Orectolobiformes > Hemiscylliidae > Hemiscyllium > Hemiscyllium ocellatum. The sequence continues at coordinate 9,054,715 of NC_083418.1, read as the reverse complement.
GTGGGATTTTATCAAATGTCTACTGGAAGTCCATATCAATAACATTTATAGACATTCCTGTGTCCACTATGTTAAGTCATCTCTCCAAAACATTTCATGAGGTTGGTTCAGGCATGACCTACCTGTCATGAATCCATGCTGGCTGTACTCAATCATGCTTTTTTTTTAAACAGTAAATGTCTTACACCATGATTCTCATCAAGCACTGCTTTTCCCAGCATGTTCAGACAAAGTTCAAGACTTTAAAGTAAATTCATAAAATTCTCCAATTTACTTGATATTCAGACTCAGCTCGGTAGAAAGCATGGCCCAGGTTTCTTAACAAGAATGACAATTTATTACAAGCAATTAAGATAAATGGTTACAAACTGTCAGCATATAATACTATAAATTGAAACTCTAATAGCCCATATAGTCTCCCTGACACACACAGAAACACAGATAGAGACAAACTAGGAAAGTAATTCTATAGCATTTATTCACAAAATGAGTTGGTTGGTTCCTGCTGATAATAAGGTTTTTTTCTCCTCAGTCTTCCTCTTCCGAATGCTTCCACAGGTTTGCGAGAGGTCCATTTATGAAAGGTCTCTGACTTATCAATTAGAAATCACAGCTTACAGCAACTGCTGAAGAAAAGGTAGGGTTTGGGTGGGATGCTCTTCAGAGGACTTGTTGGGCCAATAGCCTGTTTCCACACTGTAGGGATTCTATGGAATTAAAGCATCCTTAAATCAGGAAAAAAGATTATTCACTCATGGGATGTGGGCATCGCTGACAAGGCCAGCATTTATTGTCCATCTCTAATTGCCCTTGAGAAGCCGATGATGAGTTGCTATTTGAATCTCTGCAGTCCTTGAGGTGTAGGGACACTCGCAATGTTGTAGGGGAGGCAGATCCAGGATTTTGACCTAGTGACACTGAATGAATGGTAATATATTTCCAAGTCAGGATGGTGAGTGACAGGAACTTGCAGGTAGTGATCATCCCATGTGTCTGTTGCTCTTGTCTTTCTAAGTGTTAAAGGCCGTAAAAGGTGCTGTGAAGGGAACTTTGGTGAGTCAATCTGTGAATGCTCACAGGATAGTTAATCAGATTGAGGCACAGCATGCCATGTGGGAATATGCTATTGTGGCTATAACTGAGATTCTTCTCAAGGAAGTGCAGGCCAAGTTAAATATTCCTAGATACAAAGTGTATAAGAAAGATAGGAAAAAGATGGCAATATTGATTAAGCAGAGCATTGCAGTTTGGAGAAAGAGGATGTCCTAAAGCAAAGGAACGAAAAAGTTGCAGTCCCTTTGGTCAGTGTATTCCATGTACCACCAGCTAGTGGGTGGCACAGTGACTCAGTGGTTAGCACAGCTGCCTCACAGCACCAGGGACCCGGGTTTGATTCCTGCCTCGAGTGACTGTGTGTGGAGTTTGCACATTCTCCCCGTGTCTGCGTGGGTTTCCTCCGGGTCCCTCCCACAATCCAAAGATGTGCAGGTCATGTGAATTGGCCATGCTAAATTGCCTATAGTGTTAGGTGTATTAGTCAAGGGTAAATATAGGATAGGGGAATGGGTCTGAATGGGTTACTCTTCAATACTCTTGAATGGGTCAATATGGACTTGTTGGGTCGAAGGGCCTGTTTCCATACTGTATGGAATCTAATCTAGTGGGAAGATTGTCAAGGAAAAACTTTGCAAGGAAATTACATGAGGTGCAAGAATTATAGATCAGTTATAATAGAGGTTTTTATATTTATCCAAATATCGATCAGGTTCCCAGTAGTGTAAAGGATAGGGAGATACAATTGTCCTTGTGTTCTACAGCAGTGTGTGTCCAGTCCAACAGAAGGAAGCTAGACCTAGTTGTTGAGGTGAGCCAAGAAGATCAAGGGACAGTGGCAAAACATTTAAGTAACCTAGGGTGCTGAATCTAGATAAAGGGAACAATGAGATTATGAGGTATGAATTGGCAAACTGTGATTGGGGAAATCTTCTTAGAAGTGGATATGCATCAGTCCACATTTAAACAGCATACAATCATTACACATTCTCATCTGTCACAAAACTGAAAGAGGAAAGATGGTGCAACCATGGCTAACAAACAAAAGTGATGTATTAGATCCAAAGAGGGAATACTTGGAAAGATTAGCAAAGATATAAGTGTCAGAAGTCACAGAAATTCCAAAAAAGAAATGGCAGAAAAATTGAACACACATTACTGTTTTATTTTCACAAACACAGGCACAATAACCTTGCAGAAATGTTAGGGACGGTTTAGTGAGAGGGTTGAATTGAGAATGATCAGTATTGGGCAGAGAATGGTGCTGGGGAATGAATGGGCTTGAAGTCCTCAGGGTCTGATCATTCATAACCACCAGAGGGCGCTGGCCAGCAACAACCCCACCCTCAACGTCACTGCGCATGCGGGGCCAGCCTAAACACCCGCCTCGTCTCCACTGCGCATGCGCCACCCGTTGCTCCGCCCCCTGTTTCCGCTTCCCGTGTCATGGCGGACGGGCCGGGAAAAGCCGCTATCCAGGCTGTGTTCCGGCGTCTGCGGGCTTCGCAGACCAACAAGGTGGGAGAGCAGGAGGAGGGAGCGCCGCGGCGGCAGTCTCGACTCTGTAGCCGGACTGAAGCCGCGATTCCTTGTTGAGTCTCCGGCTTGGCCCAGGGTCCGTCCACTGGTGTCCGTTATATGGCACCCCCCGTCACCCGCCGGTGGTACAGTCCCCGCCTGGTCCTGCACTGTCCCGGACTGAACCATCACTGACCGCAGAGGGGGGAGTAGAATGGGCCCACTCTCGAGCTAGAGATGGGTCAGGAGAGGGCGAAGAAGCCCCGCCCCAGCAGCTGATTGGATGGATCTCCCATAGCCCCGCCCATTGACAAGGGTCCTTCGCCCAGCTGACCCCAGCCTGACCCTCCCCTAGCCTCTTGGGCCTGACCCCTCTCACCTCTGTCATGTCTGCCTGACCTCCCTCACTCCCAGCCCCCTTGTCTGACCCCCCCCCCCCCCTTCACCCCTCAGTCTGACTCCTCTCACAACCTTTTACCCCATCTGACCCAGGGCAGACCCTGGCCAACTGCTGACCCATCGGGCCTGACACCAGTCTGATCATTTCCTGATTCCGGCTCTCCTCCATTTGACTGATCCTGCTCCGTCATTCCCCTTCCTTGACTAATCTCCTCTGAGGAGAAAGTGAGGACTGCAGATGCTGGAGATCAGAGCTGAAAATGTGTTGCTGGAAAAGCGCAGCAGGTCAGGCAGCATCCAAGGAACAGGAAATTGGACGTTTCAGGCATAATTCCTGATGAAGGGCTTATGCCCGAAACGTCGAGTTTCTTGTTCCTTGGATGCTGCCTGACCTGCTGCGCTAATCTCCTCTGAGTCCTTTTTCCCCTCAGTCTGACCTCTCTGATGTCCAGGGGTGATGTATTCTCTCATTCTCCTTGTTGATTTTCTTTGTTCTTTGTGCAGAGCTGCTTTGATTGTGGTGCCAAGAATCCCAGCTGGGCCAGTGTCACCTATGGGATCTTCCTGTGCATTGATTGTTCTGGAATCCATCGCTCACTGGGGGTTCACCTAAGTTTCATCAGGTAGGGGCACAGAATGGTCTTAGAGGGAGCCTCATCAAGGCCAAGAGGCAAATAGAGCCACTGTCCAAAGAAAAGTTAGGATTAAAAAATAGGTAAGCCTTAAGGCATTGTACTTTAATGCACAACGTATTCGGAATTACATGTATTAACTAATGGTGCAAATCAGGGAAAATAGATATAATTTCATAGCCATTATAGTTAAAGGAGACCAAAACTGGGAACTCTTTCAGTCAGGCCTTCGATAAGGTTCCATATAGTTGGCTGCTCTGGAAGGTTAGATCGCATGGAATCCAGGGGGAGCTGGCAAATCGGATACACAGTTAGCTTGATGGTAGGAAGCAGAGGGTAATAGTGGGAGGATGCTTGTTGGATTGGAGGCCTGTGACTAGTGGAGTGCCTCAGGGTTGGTGCTGGGCCCATTGCTGCTTGTTATCTATATCAATGGTTTGGATGAGAATGTACAAAGCATGATTAGTAAGTTTGCAGATTATACTAAAATAGGCCGTAGCATGGACAATGAGGAAGGTTATCAGTAGCTGCAGGGGGACCTTGATCAGCTGGGGAAGTGGGCTGATCATGGCAAATGGAGTTTACTATAATTGTGTGAGGTCTAGCATTTTGGCAAGTCAAGTCGAGGTAGGAGTTTCATGGTGAATGGCAGGACCTCAGGAAGTGTGAAGGAACAGAGGGTCCAGGTGCGTGTTCATTGACAGGATAGACAGCGCAGTGAAGAAGGATTTTTGACATACTGGCCTTCATCAATCAGGGCATTGAGTATACATGTTGGGAAGTTATATTGCAGTTGGACAGGACATTGGTGAGGCCGCACTGGGAGTGCTGTATTCAGTTTTGGACACCTTGCTATAGGAAGGAAGTCATTAAACAGCAAAGAGTACAGAGAAAATTGACAGGCATGTTGCCAGGACTCAAGGGTCAGAGTTATAGGGAGAGGTTGGACAAGGTAGGACATTTTTCTTTAGAGCGTAGGACACTGAGAGGGGATCTTATAGAAGTGTATCAGATCATGAGAGGCATGTTTTTCCCAGGGTTGGGGAATAGGGGCCCAGTGAACATCAGTTTAAGGTTAGAGGGAAAAGAATAAAAGGGAACCTGAGGGGCAACATTTTTTACAGAGAGGGTGGTACGCATATGGGAATGAGCTGCCACCTCAAATGGTTGAGGCGGGTACATTAACAACACTTAAAAGACATTTGGACAAATACATGGAGAGGAAAGGTTTAGAAGGATGTAGCTCTGGTGCAGGGAAATGGGGTTAGCGTGGATGGACATTTTGGTTGCAAGGACCAGTTCGGACCTATCTCTGTTCTGTAAGACTCTGACTGTAGGTTCACACTAAAGAATATTTGACCTATTGGAAAGAGAAGAGGGAAGAAAAATCTGATGTGGAAAGAGGAAATGAAGACAGTTGTGAGATATCATCACCTAAGTTTAGATGATGTGTGGAGGTAATTAACATTAAGGAAAAGGAGGCGTGGATAGGAGTAGTGTATAAATCCCCAAACAATAGCTACACTCGGAAAAGGTGCAAATTAATAAATAATAGGAACATGTAAAATAAACAGCAATAACCTTTTAATCTTCATGTTGATTGGGTCAATTGGAAAGGGTAGCTATGACAATGAATTCATAGAGTGCCTTTGGATTAGTTACTTAGAGTAATATGACATGGAGCTAGCCAGGGAGCAAGCTAACGGATCTGGTCATCAGTAATGAGGCAGGTTTAATAAATTACCTCAGAGTAAAAGATTCCCTCGGAAGTAGTGAGCATAACATGGCAGATTTAATTTTCAATTTGTGTGTGAGGAACTTGGGTTGGAAACAGATGTATTTAACTCAAATGGAATTAAAACGAAACAGAGTAGAGTTAGCTAAAATGGCCTGGGCACATAGATGAGCAGGAGTGGCAGTAAACACGCAGTAGCAGATATCTGATGAGGTGATTCTCAGCAAAAATATATCCCAGTCAGGTGCAAAGATTCTTAGAGAGGGATAAACAAGTCATGGCTAATCAAGGAAGTTAAGGAAAATATAAAGTTAAGAGAAAAAGCTAGATGTCTGTGATAATCCTGAAATTATAGAATCATACAGTACAGTAGAGGCCCTTTGGCCCATCAAATCTGTACTGCAAAAATATACCACTAACCACACTCATTCCCTCCAGCGTAATCTCATCTTTACTATAATTCGGTGACCAGAACTGTGGCCTAACCAGAGTCCTGTAACATAATCTCACTGCTCCCATAATCTATGCCACAACTGAGAGAGGCAAGCATACTATTTCGACTACCTGTCTTGCCACTTTCAGTAATCTGTGTTCAAGCACCCCAAGAACGTTCTGTTTCTCTGAGCTTCCAAGTGACTTGCCATTCGTTGAATACTCTTTGCCTTGTTCCTTCTTCGAAAGTGCATTTCTCACACTTATCACGGAAGGTCGAAAAACTGTCCAAGTGACATCCCTATTCGAGAAGGAGGGGAGTTATAAGCAGCTAACCATAGACCAAGTCAAAACATCAATTTTTGGAAAAGTAATGGAATCAGTTATTAATGAAGTAATAGCATCACATTTGGAATCTAACCAAGCAGAGTCAGAATGGCTTGATAAGAGGAAAATCATGTGTGATTAATTTAAGTTTTTCAAAGAAATTTCAACCAGTGTGGATAGTGGGGAGCCAGTAGATGTGTTGTATTTAGACTTCCAGATGTCATTGAACAAGTTACCTCACAAGAGAAAAGCCTATGGTGTTTGAAATATACTTTCCCACTAGATTAGATTCCATCAAGTATGGAAACAGGCCCTTCGACCCAACAAGTCCATACCGACCCTCCGAAGAGTAACCCATCCAGACTCATTCCCCTATCCTATATTTACCCTTGACTAATACACCTAACACTATAGGCAATTTAGCATGGCCAATTCGTGTGGATAGAGAATTGAGTAATAGACAGGAAGCAGCAAGTGGAAATAAGGAATTCTTGGGCGACTGTCTGTGTGGAGTTTGCACATTCTCCCCGTGTCTGTGCAGGTTTCCTCCGGGTGCTCCGGTTTCCTCCAACAGTCCAAAGATTTGCAGGTCAGGTGAATTGGCCATGGTAAAATTGTCCATAGTGTTAGCTGCATTAGGCAGAGTGAAATGGGTCTGGGTGGGTTACTCTTCCGAGGGTTGGTATGGACTTGATGGGCCGAAGGCCTGTTTCCACACTGTAGGCAATCTAATCTAATCTTCAAGACTTAGAGGAAGGAAGTGAACGTACTGTAGCCCGATTTACAGATGACACAAAAAAGGTAGAAATACAGTTTGAGAGGGGTACAAACAATTTACAGAGAGATGTTGAGAGGTTAATAAGTAAGGGGGCAAAAAGTTGGCAAATGAAGTACAAAAGGGAAGATTTGACGTTGTTAATTCAGAAGGAAGGAAGAATAGAGAAAAACTGCAGAAAGCTGCAGAACCTCGGGTGTTGGGGGTATTTGTACACAGAACCCAGAAGGTTAACACACAGGAGCAGCAGGTAATCTGGAAGGCTAATGGAATGTTGCCCCTTATTTCAAGGTGGTTGGAGTATAAGTATAGGGAGGTCTTATTGCACCTGTACAAAGTGCTGATGAGACCACATAAAGTACTGCGAGTAGTTTAGATGGGTAGATTCTTGATCAGTAGGGGAATCAAGGATTATCGGGAAAAGGCAGGAAAATAAATGTGAGGGTATCAGATCAACCATAATCCAGTTGAATCACAGAGCAGACTCAAGGAGCTGAATGCCCTGAGCCTATTCCTGTTTCTTATGGTCTTATGGAATGGGACGCCTGGGGAATCACAGTGTCTCCTGCGAATACCGTTCAACATAACACCGCAGTTTCACAACTGACTGCTAGATTTAATGCTGGATTTAGAAGCTGTATTTAGTGCTGGTGCTAACTCCACATCATTTCAAGCCAATTGAAGTAAATGCATAACCTAGGGCACCAGCGATCATTCTGGTGACCCTCACAAAGTGTGAAATCCAAAGATAGAGCTTTTGGTGCATAAACACTGATCTAGGTTTCTTCAGTGCAGTTAGCAAAATCATCGAGCCCTGCCTGTTCCATGACACAGTCAGCCTGTTGTTCCAGATACGCTGTGTCCTTGGCTCTAGCCCCTGATGCGGTGAGCCTGTTGCCGGGCTGTGCCCCCGATGCAGTGAGCCTGATGCGGTGTGCCTGTTGCTGGGCTGCGGCCCCTGATGCGGTGAGCCTGTTGCTGGGCTGCGGCCCCTGATGCGGTGAGCCTGTTGCTGGGCTGCGGCCCCTGATGCGGTGTGCCTGTTGCTGGTACCTGTGACCCTGATGCGGTGAGCCTGTTGCCGGGCTGCGCCCCCTGATGCAGTGAGCCTGTTGCTTGGCTGTGGCGCCTGATGCGGTGAGCCTGTTGCTTGGCAGTGGCCCCTGATGCGGTGAGCCTGTTGCCGGGCTGTGGCCCCTGATGCGGTGAGCCTGTTGCTTGGCTGTGGCGCCTGATGCAGTGAGCCTATTCCTGGTACCTGTGACCCTGATACAGTGAGCCTGTTGCTGGTACCTGTGACCCTGATACAGTGAGCCTGTTCTCCCCTACATATATTGACCATGATATTAATGCTATGTTTTGCTGTATTTCTGCAGATCAACTGAGCTTGACTCGAATTGGAACTGGTTTCAGTTGCGGTGCATGCAATTGGGAGGGAATGCAAATGCGGTGAGTCAGACCCTGACTTCAGGTTTGCCGTTCACTTTTAAGGAAGGGGCTTGTTCTCCAGGATGCTCTGTTGAATGTACATTCCATGCACTAATCTGGCAGCCTCCCAGAACAGGTACCACTGGTGATTAGATGCAGAGTAAAAGTCCCTCTTTAAAACTGAAAGTAAAACTCCTTATAACACTGTCTTGAATAACACTTCACAACAGGGATAGTATGGGGGATAGACACAGAGTAAAGTACTGGAAGAGTTAGTCACAGGAGTGTTTACAGCCTGTGCTCGCCATTAAATATCTGTCTATTCCACTCCCATTTTGTGGCACGTGCCCCATTTCCTTGTGACATTTCAAGCGCTCATCTAAATACTTTTAAATGTCTTAATGGTGCCAAACTCTCCCACCCTTTCAGGCAGAGTTCCAGAAAGCCATTGTGGCTGGATCTCTGAGCACCTGGCTCTGTGTCTCTGAAGGGAAGGGGGGGATAATAGAAAAGCACTGGGGGTCAGAGACTCAATAGTTAGAGGAACAGACAGGAGATTTTGTGGTCGTGAACGGGACTCCTGGAAGGTATGTTGCTTCCCAGGTGCCAGGGTTCAGGATGTCTCTGATCGAGTCTACAGGATGCTGAAGGGGGAGAATGACCAGCCAAAAGTCATGGTGCACATTGGCACCAATGACATCACTAGGACAAGGGATGAGGATATATAAAGTGATTTCAGGGAGTTAGGTTGGAAGCTAAAAAGCAGGATGAGCAGAGTAATAATCTCAGGGCTTATACTAATGCCACGTGCCAGTGAGGCAAGGAACAGGGAACAAGTGCAACTAAACACATGGTTACTGGGCTGGTGCAGGGGGAAGGACTTCAGGTATGTAGACCATTGGGGTACCTTCTGGGGAAGGTGGGACCTGTATTTGAAGGACAGGCTGCACTTAGACTGGAGGGGCACCAATGTCCTGGGTGGGAGATTTGCTGGAGCACTTTGGGAAGGTTTAAACTAGTTTGACGGGGGGGTGGGAACCAAAGTTACAGATCAGAGGAGAGGGTAGTGTTGAACAAGCAGATATAGAACGCAGAGAGTCTGTCAGGAAGGGTACACAGTTGATATGGCAAAGGGGTGGGTTAAGTCTGTCTGCTTCAATACAAGGAGTAAGTGAGGACTGCAGATGCTGGAGATCAGAGCTGAAAATGTGTTGCTGGAAAAGCGCAGCAGGTCAGGCAGCATCCAAGGAGCAGGAAATTCGACGTTTCGGGCATGAGCCCTTCATCAGGATTCCTGATGAAGGGCTCATGCCCGAAACGTCGAATTTCCTGTTCCTTGGATGCTGCCTGACCTGCTGCGCTTTTCCAGCAACACATTTTCAGCTCAATGCAAGGAGTGTCAGGAATAAGAGTGCTGAATTTAGAGCATGGATCAGCACTTGGAACTATGATGTTTGGCCGTAATGGAGACATGGATTTCACAGGAGCAGGAATGGTTGCTAAATGTTCCAGGGATTAGATCTTTTAAATATAATAGGGTTAAAAAGAGGAGGGAGAGTATCATTGTTGATTAGAGAGTGCATACAGCTGCAGAAAAGGAGGTTGTTGAGGTGGGTTTGTCTCCTGAGTCATATAGGTGAAAGGCAGTAACAGGAAAGGAGCAGTCCCTTTATTGGGGCTTTGCTACAGACCCCCCCCCCCCCCCCCCCCCCAGTAGCAGCAGAGAGATAGAAGAACAGACTGAGTAGCAGATCTTGGAAAGGCTCAGATGTAACAGAATTATTGTTGTGGGTGACTTCAACTTCCCCAGTATAGATTGGAACCTCCTTAGTACAGATGGTCTGGATGGAGCTGATTGTGTCGGGTGTGACCAGGAATGATCCCTGAATCAATATGTAGATAGGCCAGTTGGGGGAGGCCATATTGGATTTGGTGCTAGGCAACGAACCAGGCCAGGTGTCAGATCTCTCCGTGGTCAAGCATTTCTGTGACAGTGACGACAACAGCCTCACCTTTACCATAGCCATGGAGAGGGACAGGAGCAGACAGTATGGGAAGGTATTTAATAAATTGGGAGCAATTATTCTCCAGGAAATACACAACAGAAATGTGGAGGCTGTTTAAGGAGCACTTGTTGCGAGTGTTGGATAACTTTGTCCCACTGAGACAGGCGAGGAATGGTAAGGTTAAGGAGCCTTGGATGACAAGAGAAGAGGAGCTTCTCTTCAAGAGGAAGGAGGAACTTACTTAAGGTTGAGGAAGCAAGGATCTGGCACAGCTTTTGAGGATTACAGGGTAGCTAGGAAAGAACTCAAAAATGGACTGGGGGGAGGGCACGAAAAAGCCTTGGTGGGAAGGATTCGGGAAAACCCAAAGATGTCCTACACATATATGAGGATTAAGAGAACGATCAGAGAGAGGGTAGGGCCGATCAGGGATACTGGAGGGACCTTGTGCCTGGAGTCTGAAGAGGTAGGGGAGGCCCTAAATGAGATTTTTGCTTCAGTATTCACGAGAGAGGGGAACCGTGTTGATAGTGAAAACGCTGTGGCCCAGGTTAATAGGCTTGAACACAGATTGATATTAAGGAAGGGGATGTGCTGGAAATTCTGGGAAGCACCAAGATAACTAAGTCCCCAGGGTCAGACCCGATATATCCAAGGTTACTACAGGAGGCGAGGAAAGAGATTGTTGCACCTCTGGCAATGATCTTTGCATTCTCACTGTCCACAGGAATAGTACTGGCTGATTGGAGGGAGGGGAATGTTGTTCCTCTGTTCAAGACAGGGAATAGGGAAACGCTGGGAATTACAGATCTGTCAGTCTTATGTTTGTGGCAAACAAAGTACTGAGAAGGATCCTGAGAGATAAGATTTATGACTATTTGGAAAAACCTAGTTTGATTAAAGATAGTCAGTATGGCTTTGTGAGAGGCGGGTCATGCCTTACCAGCCTTACTGAGTTCTTTGGGAATGTGATGAGTCGAGCAGTGGATGTGGTGTATATAGATTGTATATAGTAAGGCATTTGAGAAGGTTCCCCACAGTAGGCCCATTCAGAAAGTTGAGGTTGAGGAGGCTGAGAAATTTGCCTGTCTGGATACAAAATTGGCTGGTCGAAAGAAGAAAGTGGTTGGAAAGGATTTCTCCTGGAGGTTGATGACCAGTGGTGTCCCACTGGGATCAGTTCTTGGGCTTCTGCTCTTTGAAGTTTTTATAAATGACTTGGATGAAGAAGTGGAAGGGTGGGTGAGTAAATTTGCCGATGACACAAAGGTCAGTGGTGTTGTAGACAATGTAGAGGGCTGTTGCAGGCTACAACAAGACTTTGACAGGATGCAGAGCTGGACTGCGAAGTGGCAGTTGGAGTTCACCCTGGATAAATGTGAAGTGTTTCACTTTGGAAGGTCAAATTTCAATGCAGATTACAGGGTTAAAGACAGGATTCTTGGCAGTGTGGCACCATTAGTTTGTTCAATACTAGTTTTCTATTGATGATATATAGTTGCTTCCCCTTATTCTTTAGTTATTTTTTAAGAATCGTGGCACAGGCCATACGGCTCAGCAAGTCACACCGAGTCTCTGAAGAACATCCCCCCCCCACCCCCAACCCAGGATTGGAACCTGGCTCCTTGGCACACTGCTAAGCACTGTGCCATCATGCTGCCTGGTGTATGTATGTTCATGAAATGAAGGACAGTACTCCCGAACCAAACCGTGAGTTGGAGCAGATGTCCTGGGACATGCTTCTTGACCCTCAAGACCTCAGGCTGAAAAGATGGAGCCAACAAAATAGCAGTCGCCTGCCCCTTCACCCACTGGATTTGGAGACCGGGTGACTGATGTAGTTACATCCCCCCAGGAGTCATAGAGTCCTACACCTCGGAGACTGGCCATTTGGCCCAAACTGGTCCATGCCAACAAAAATGTCCATCCATGCTAACCTAATTTCCCCGCACTTGGCCCATAGCCTGATAAACCTTTCCTATCTGTGTATTTGTCCAAGTGCCTTTTAAATGTTAATGTATCCACCTGAACCAAGTGTCAGCTCATTCCATATGCGTACCACCCTCTGTGCAAAAACGTTGCCCCTCAGGTTCTTTCCCCTCTAACCTTAAACTGATGCCCTCTAATCTCAATTCCCCAATCCTGGCAAAAAGACTTGAGTGCATTCACCCTATCCATGCCTCTCATGATCTTATACACTTCATTAAGATCCCCAAACGCTCTAAAGAGAAGAGTCCTAGCTTGTCCGACCTCTCCCGATAACTCAGTCCCTTGAGTCCTGGCAGCATCCTTGTGAATTTCTTCTGCACTCTTTCCAGTTTAACAACATCCATCCTATTGCAAGGTGAGCAAAATTGAAAACAGTACTCCAAGTGCGGCCTCACTAACATCCTGTACAAATGCGGCCTCACTAACATCCTGTACAACTGCAACATAACTTGTCAACTTCTTTACTCACTGACCTGACTGATGAAGGCCAGTGTGCCAAAAGCTGCCTTCACCTGCCCTGTCTACCTGTGTGTCCACTTTAAGGCAACAGTCTACCTGACCTCCAAGGTCCCTCTGTACCACTACACTTGGCTGATGAAGGGCTCCTGCCCAAAACGTCAATTCTCCTGCTCCTCAGATGGTGCCAGATCTGCTGTGCTTTTCCAGCACCACACACTCGACTCCACACTCCTTAAGGCCCTGCCATTCACCATGAAACTCTTTTCCCCCTCCACTTCCATGGATACTGCAGAGGAACCCTTGACAGTGTTGCCTTGTATTCCTGTCCACTCCTGGAGTTGCTCCAGCTGCCGAGCTGATAGCACCAGTAATGGCATGGAGCCCCACCAACCCAATTCCAACCAGACGCTGTCTTGGCGACCCAGCATGGCCTGTTTTAAAAAAAGAATTGTGGAGATCCTCCAGGGGGATGAGGGGGACCCTGTCCGTGGGCACCATGTCTCCCACCACCTTGTCTAATTTGATGCTCACAAACGATTTCCCCCGTCCCCCTCCATTTTGCCACCTCCAACCCAACTACCTCCCCACATCGAGGCTGGGAGGGTGGTCCAAGGTCACTGGTCAGACATAAGCTGCCTTGATCCCAAGTCCAGGGTCGACAGCAGGAGGATCCTCTGCAGGAACTCCTGTATCTTCAACTGAAATGTTGGGTCAACTGGGCCAGAATCCTGCTCTGTTCCTGGCACTGGGTCACCCTGTGTGTCAGGGAAAAGATCCCCCCCTCCCCCCAGTCAGGGCAGAGGTGCCCAGCACAGGCCTGGGTGGTAGTGAAGAGGCCTGCTCCTTCTACACCACTATGCACTGTACCTTCAGGCTGGTTACCCTCTCACAGTCCCTGGTTGGGTCAGGTTGCTGCCCCTTCCACACCACTCGCCAGGGGCCCCTCTGGCTGGCTCTCCCCATCACAATTCCTGATCAGGTCAGGCTGAACCTCGGATCTCCAAGGTGTGACCTTGGTGGTCACACCCACCTCAGTCTCTGAGGTGCCAAGCCCAGCCTTGGGGGACTCCAGGAGTGGGGCAGAGATGAGATTCCCTGCCCAAGGGAGCAGGGAGAAAGGTATTTGAGATGAGCCACTTCCTCTTCATCGGGGGAGTTAGCTATACTTATTGTCATCTCTCCCAATCCTGTGGAGTGGTGCCTTTTCTGGGAGGGTTGAGGAGTAAGGGCGATCTCCCATCACTCCAACCTCCTGCTCCTCTCCCTCTCTTCCATTCCCATGCCCCACTGGACTCATGTGAAGTGTTAGGAAACCAGGATGACTATGGACCACATGCCTTCTCAACGGGCTCCAGACTGGGTCTAGTCTGGCTCAATCTCACCTACCCAGTCTGGTGACTACTTTCGTGGACATTTTAGACACAGTGACGATGGTGGGTGCTCTGACTACCCCTGCCGTTGTTGCTATAGATGCTTTGATCACCACCTCGGGATCGGCGTAGTATTTTACCTTATGCTGCCTGAGAGAGAAAGGCAGAGAGTCCCCCGGAGGCACAGAGGCCGTAGAAAGTGCAGATGCCACACCCCTCCCCAGTAATGGAGTGGCTGGGTCTCATTGCTGAGGTAGGCGGTGTCTCCTTTCCTCTGAAGGACCACCCCCTTTTCCAAACAGTGTTAAACCCTTTTGACAGCACTGCTTCCCAATCTCCAGGCCTTAGTTTCTCAGGCAGCACTCTCTCCCAGTGCCTTGGCCCTCAGGTCTTTGGTTAATCCCCAATCAAGGCAGCTAGCTGGTGGGATCTTCATGCAACTTCCCAACCCTATATGGATAGTACCTTAAGGTGGAGGTGTACCAAAACCACGCCAAGAGGCCCCAGCTCTCGGGCTCAGTTATTGCATCAGCAATAGGTGAGGTTCCAATCAGCAGACCAGCAGCAGAGTAAAGTTCCTGGTACTCCTTTTAAACCGAAACTAAAGCTCCCTTGACACTGTCTATGTCCAACACTCCCAGGAAAGGTACAGCACACTGACAGACACAGAGTAAAACTTCCCCTACTCTCTAAACGTGAAAGTAAACATTCTTTTGCTCTTTTGACACCTCTTCCATAAAATACTACTGGGATAAAATAGTGTAGAGAGAGCTTTACTCTGTTATCCAACAGCATGCGGTTAGATACAGAGCGAGGTTGCCTCCACTCTTTAATGCTAAAATTAAATGTAAAGTAAATCACCTTCTACTCTTTTAACAGTTTACTCTCTTAAACTGTAAGTAAAGTTGCTTCAACACTGTTCCCATCAAACATTCCCAGAACAGGGATGGTGTGGGATTAGATACAGAAAAAAGCTCTCTCTACATTGTCCCCATCAAACAGTCCCAGGACAGGGAGCGTGCAGAGTTGGATACAGGGTAAAGCTACCTCTACACTGTCTCTATTAAACAATCCCAAGACGGAAACAGCTGTTGGATAACAGAGTGAAGCTCCAAACTATCCCCATCAAACAATCCAAGGACAGGGACAACACAGACTTAGATACAGAATAAAGCTCTCTCTAGACTGTCCTCATCAAACTCACCAAGGTCAGGGATAGTAGGGGGTTAGATACAGAATAAAACTTTGTCGGTCTGCACCATTGGGCTTAGCTGTTACATGACAATAGCATGGAGCAGGTATGATCTGGGAGAGTTGAAACAGCATGATACTGCTTGTGTGCTCCTATGGATAGTTAGAGATTATTCTTTTCCCTCAGGCTGCCTTTTTCCGACAGCATGGCTGCATGACGAAGGACACAACTGCCAAGTACAACAGCCGAGCTGCCCAGCTGTACCGTGAGAGGCTCCGGACTGCAGCCGTGGCTGCAGTGGGCCAACACGGCACCCAGGTAGGTCATTCGGCGTGTTCCCTGGCAGGGTGGGATGTGCACGTTTGAGAGAAGTGTGGCATGGTTCACAGTTCATGGTGGGCCTACCTTTTGGAGGCTGAGTCACTGGGCAAACCCTGTCTTGCTTGTTTTGGGGGGTGACGTTGCCTGTGATAACCAGACCGTTGGTAGGGGGGATGATGTGTTTATAGTGGAGGATCATGTTTTCATGGGAGAGATGTGCAGAGGGGAGGGTTTATTGTGGGGGAGGGGTTAGTACTGTGCCCTGCTGTTTTGTCCTCCTGTCTGCTATTCCCTGTCACTCTGCCCTCTGTGTGCCCCCTGAGACTTGCTGTGTTTTCACATTGTGCCCTGCTGTTCCCTCTATGCCCTCTCCCGCTGTGCCTTCCTCGGTGTTTCCTCCTGCTTGAATCAGAGGGTTTTATGCTGTTTGACTCTGACCCTTACATTCTCCCACCAGTTATGGTTTGATGGATGCAACACCTCCCCGTGCCTGCCACTGGGGCAATGCGAGAATGATTTCTTCATCGAGCACACCCACGTAAGTGTCCTCCTGACCGCACCTTTCCGATTCTTTCACGTGGCAACAGTTTCTCACCGTTTGCCTTGTATTCTTCCATCAGGGTTCTGCTGAACGGGAGAGCAGCCGAGAGTCGGGGAGTTGCAGACTGGAGCATTTGTCAGAAGAGGTAGAAGCAGTGAAGACGCACAGCGGGAACGGCACTGAGCACTCTGGTAGGTAGAAAGGTACAATCGGAGCATTCAGTCCTTTGGATCGATGGTGGTGCTCAGAAGCACCAATTCATTAATCTCGACATCTTTGCCTTTTCCTGGTAGCCTTTAGTTCATTTTCAGTCAATGATCAAACTCCCTTTTGAATGCCTCAATTGATGTAGAATCAGTTTGGGTGGAGCTGAGAACCAGCAAGGCCCAGATTTTGGTCAGAGTGCTTTACAGACACCATCAAACCGTCATGGTAATATAGGCCACTCTGTAAACCAGGAAGTTAGAGGAGCATGCCATTATGGAGGAAAACTTCCTGAAAAGCCTACCAGACGGTTTCCTAAAGCGATGTGCTGAGGAACCAGCCAGAGAACAGGCCATTTTAAAATTATTGTGTGTAGTGAGAATATCATGTCACTTTTAAAAAAAAACATTTTGGAGGAGGAGTGACACCAAATCTGATGACAGAATTTTCCATTTAAATTTTTTAAAACTATCAAGTTTAATCTCAGACTAGGATCTTAAATCTAAAATTAGAAAATTGTGAAGGTTTAAGGGGCAAGTTGGCTGTCGTGGATTGAGAAAAATATATTAGAAAGACAATGATTAACAACATGTACATGTTCCTTTAGGGTATAAAAACCCATTAGGAAACTTGAGTCAACCTTGTCTTACAAAGAAAGTTGAAGACTGTATTTAATTAGTACGATGAAAGTTGAAGATTTCATGAGGTTAGGAGGTTTATCAAGTTGCCAGAATCAGTAAACCTGAGAATTCAGCAAAGGAGTGCAAGAGGTTAATGAAGATGGGGAGAATATCAGTGTAAGTGGCAAGAAACATAAAAACGCACAGCAAGTTGTAGACCTTGTGAAAAGGAAAAAATGAGCAAAGGCAGAAGTGGGTCCGTTATACGCAGACATGGGGGTTAATAGACAATGCGGCGCATGTTCGAGGGTCCGTGCCAAGGGGGCGCGGCGCATGTTCGAGGGTCCGTGCCGAGGGAGGTCGGTGCTCGTCAGAGGGTCCGTGCCGAGGGAGCGCAGCGCTCGTTGGAGGGTCTGTGCCGAGGGGGCGCGGCGCTTGTCAGAGGGTCCGTGCCGAGGGGGCGCGGCGCTTGTCAGAGGGTCAGTGTCGAGGGAGCGCGGCACTCGTCAGAGGGTCAGTGTCGAGGGAGCACAGCGCTCATCGGAGGGTCAGTGTCGAGGGAGCACAGCGCTCATCGGAGGGTCAGTGTCGAGGGAGCACAGCGCTCATTGGAGGGTCAGTGTCGAGGGAACACAGCGCTCATCGGAGGGTCAATGTCGAGAGAGCGCGGCGCTCATCGGAGGGTCAATGTCGAGAGAGCGCGGCGCTCGTCAGAGGGTCAGTGCCGAGGGAGCACAGCGCTTGCCGGAGGGTCAGTGCCGAGGGAGCGCGGCGCTTGCCGGAGGGTCAGTGCCAAGGGAGCGCGGCGCTTGCCGGAGGGTCAGTGCCAAGGGTGCGCGGCGCTTGCCGGAGGGTCAGTGCCAAGGGAGCGCGGCGCTTGCCGGAGGGTGCATTACTGGACATGCAGCCTTTCAGTTGAGATTCAAAATCAGCAGCTCTGCTCTGCAAAACAGTGGCACAAGATTTGTCAGTGAAATGGCAGGATGTCTTTCTGGGAGTTGTTCCATACAAAAGTCTCCCCTCAATCATTATCACAAAAACAGATTATTGTGCTTCTTGGCACGCTTGTTTGGGAGTTTTCTGTGTGCAATTTGGCAGCTGTGATGACTACATTTGCTTCAATTTAAATGGAATTTGTAGACTGTGGAGCCTTTTGGAACCCTGTGCGTTGAAAGGCAGCAGATAAATGTAACTTTGTTCTTTATCTGAGTAATGGCATTAGCCATTGTGTTGTGAAAAGGCACCCAGAACCCCCCCCCCCTCCCCCAGTTAAAATTCAGATCTGCTGGTCTCGTGGCCTCTGGTCTTTATCCAGGTTTGGGGCTTTCAGAGTGTGGCAAGGAGTTACGAGCCTGGGAGAGCAGAGAGCCTGTCGTGAAGGAGGGTTTGGGTCCAGTGGATGTGTATATATTTTGAATAAACCTTGACCTGTGTCCTCTCTTGCAGATTTGGAGCAAGGACCTAGTGTTGAACCTCTCTGTGCTTCACCAAAGACCATATTAGGTAAGAATGATTGTGTAACCTGGAAGGCACATTGGATGGGACCGGGATGCAAGTGCCCTGTCGACTGGGACTGAGTCAGGGTGTGCTTGAATAGCCTGTGGAACAGGCCTCTCAAATTTGGCACAAGTGCCAAGAGCGCTAACAAAATCTAATCTCAAGGAACGATAGCACTCTCCAAGCCATGAGGGAACCACCAAGGACTAGGGCAGGAAGCACATTGACTGTTAGAGTGCAGATTCTGAGTTATTAGAGGATGGAGGCTGGTACAATTGCAATATTTGAGAAGCATTTGGATGGGTATATGAATAGGAAGGGTTTGGAGGGATATGGGCCGGGTGCTGGCAGGTGGGACTTGTTTGGGTTGGGATATCTGGTCGGCATGGACGGGTTGGATCGAAGGCTCTGTTTCCATGCTGTACATCTCTATGACTCTATGAAAACCCCACATAATTGGGAAGATACTAACTTTACCAAGCTGTAAACCAAAGTAGAAAATCATTTCACAGACCCATCAGTGAATCAGAAGGGGAGATTGTGCTGGGAATAGGGACATGGAGCAGGACAAGCAGGATAGTCACAGAAGTAACAATGGAGATATGATAGAAACATGATTATTACAATGGTAATAGAATAGGGAGGTGGGCAAATAGGTCAGTATGTTTAAAATTAAGAAAGGCTGCACTGAATAAACTGAGTAGTCTCCAACAGATAAAAGCTTTGGTCTGATTGAACTGCTTCCACAGATTTTAATATACTTTGGGTGGAGAGTGCAGAGGCATGCCTGTGTATTGATTCATTCATCAGGCAAAGGTGTAGTGTCTGAGGACTAACAGATGGCTTTTATTATTCGCTTTATTAAAGAAGGGAAAAGAAGATAGGTTTTGAGGAGATTTGTAGCTCGGATTGAGGTTCTGGATGTAGGTTTGTTCACTGAGCTGGGAGGTTAATTTCCAGACGTTTCATCACCCTGCTAGGTAACATCTTTCATGGGCATCAGGTGAAGCAGTGTACATGATTCCTGCTTTCTATTTGTGTTTGGGTTTCTTTGGGTTGGTGATGTCATTTCCTGTGATGAAGTCACTTCCTGTTCCTTTTCTCAGGGGGTGGTAGATGGAGTCTAACTCAATGTGTTTGTTGATAGAGTTCCGGCTAGCATACTATGCTTCTAGGAATTCTCGTGTGTGTCTCTGTTTGGCTGGTCCTAAGATGGCTGTGTTCTCCCAGTTGAACTGGTGTCTTTTCTTATCTGTATATAAGGATACTAGTGAGAGAGGGTCGTGTATTTTTGTGGCTAGTTGGTATTCATGTACCCTGGTTACCATCAATGAGGTAAAAGAATGGAATCCTTACTAGAAGTACAGTTGCTATAGACTTAGCAGACCTAACTGTAACATCTCGGGCAAGAGACAAAGGATTGCCACAAGGATCGGTGCTGGGCCCTCTACTTTTTGTCATTTACATAAATGATTTGGATGTGAGCCTAAGAGGTACAGTTAGTAAGTTTGCAAATGATATCAAAATTGGAGGTGTTGTGGACAGGGAAGAGGGTTACAACAGGATCTGGACCAGATGGACCAATGGGCAGAGAAGTGGCAGATGGAGTTTAATTCAGATAAATGCGAGGTGCTGCATTTTGGGAAAGCAAATCTTAGTAGGACTTATACACTTAATGGTAAGGTCCTGAGAGTGTTGCTGAACAAAGAGACCTTGGAGTGCAGGTTCATAGCTCCTTGAAAGTGGAGTTGCAGGTAGATAGGATAGTGAAGAAAGCATTTGGTATGCTTTCCTTTATTGGTCAGAGTATTGAATACAGGAGTTGGGAGGTCATGTTGCAGCTGTACAGGACATTGGTTGGGCCACTGTTGGAATATTGCATGTAATTCTGGTCTCCTTCCTATCGGAAAGTTGTTGTGAAACTTGAAAGGGTTCAGAAAGGATTTACAAGGATGTTGCCAGGGTTGGAGGATTTGAGCTATAGGGAGAGGCTGAACAGGCTGGGGCTGTTTTCCCTGGAGCGTCGGAGGCTGAGGGATAACCTCATAGAGGTTTACAAAATTATGAGAGGCATGGATAGGATAAATAGACAAAGTCTTTTCCCTGGGGTTGGGGAGTCCAGAACTAGAGGGCATAGATTTAGGGTGAGAGGGGAAAGATATAAAAGAGACCTGAGGGGCAACTTTTTCACTCAGAGGGTGGTACGTGTATGGAATGAGCTGCCAGAGGATGTGGTGGAGGCTGGTACAATTGCATCATTTAAGAGGCATTTGGATGGGTAAATGAATAGGAAGGGTTTGGAGGTATGTGGGCCGGGTGCTGGCAGATGGGACGAGATTGGGATATCTGGTTGGCATGGATGGGTTGGACCGAAGCGTCTGTTACCATGCTGTACATCTCTATGACTCTATAAGAGGAGGCTAGAATGGAGCAGACGTACTGGCATATTCTGGTGGCTTTTTCTCTGCCGCCTATCTTTATAATCTGATACTAGTATGGAGAGCTTTGTTGATTAACTAGGCATTAGTGGAGATAGTGACGTGCTGGTTTTGTCAAAGTTAATCTTCACTGCCAGCCATTGATGTCACCAAACCATGTACAAATGAAACATAAGGCCAACCAGGCAGAGTGATGCTCCTCATTTTCCATGCTGAGAAAGATGCTGGGTACTTGGTTTTGCGGACATTTATCGATTTTTCTGTGGCAATTCGTTAGGCCATTTTAGGAGATAGATAAACTGAACCACATTGGCTATTATATTGGGAGTCTCATGGAGGCCAGACTGGGTAAGGACAGCCGATTCCCTTCCCTCAAAGATATTTATAAAAACCTATCTGGTTCACAAGAGTTGATGATTATCTCATGGTTTCCATTACTGAGGCTTACATTTTATTTCTGGTTTATTAAATCATCAAATTTAAATCCCCCCGTTACCACAAACCTGCCCCCAAACCACTGTCTGGGCCTCTGACCGAAATAGCATGACCCCCTGTTCTAACATTCACAGTTTTTGCACCATCTTTCCAAAAAAAATGTTATGGATAAAATGTAAAAGCAGAGCTGGGACGTTATCATTGTCAGGAAAGTCTGAGCAGGCTCAGATTTTGGAAAAGCAGAGCCGAAGGATTGAACTGATCTTCAAGGTTGTCAGCGAATTCAGTAGGGAACACCTGGAGAAGGTGACTAGGAAGACTGAAACCAGTACTTCGTAAAGGAAAAATAGTCACAACTAATTCCAGGAAAGAGCTCAGAAATGTCTTTATCCAAAGTATGGACTCTGCTTGAGAGTGGAAAGGTTAGTCATAGAGTTATAGAAAAGTACAGCACAGAAACAGACCCTTCGATCGACCATGTCCCTGATGACCAGATACTCTAAACTGATCTAGTCCCATTTGCCAGCACTTGTCCCATATCTCTCTTAAACCCTTCCTATTCATATACCCAGCCAGGTGCCTTTTAAATGTTGTACCAGTCAGGCCAGGAAGGAGAAAGCTGAGTTGATAGAATGCGGTGATGTAAATGGGCAAGGGTTGATATTAAGGGGAAGCTGTGTACAGCCTCATCACACCCTCAGTGAAGTGGCCTGTGTCACAATCTGACTGTCTGACTTTGGCAGGGACAACAGGGTGAGAGCTGGAGGGGCCTTTGAAGGTGTTGGCTGAAAGGAGGTAGGGTGCATGACCTGGTTGTGGGGACAGGAAGAGAGTGTAGATATGAACACTGACACCCATTGACCTCTAACCGATTTCTTGATTTGTGCGTCTTTTCCAGAGACGAAGCCCAGTTTAATCGGCAAGAAGAAACCGAGCTCCGGCAGGAAGAGGGTAAGTGGATGTAGCTGACAGTCTGATAACTCTGTAATTTGTGCACTGTGTTTGCTGGCACCTACCTATGCTCCCCACCATCCCCAACCATGGTATTCAGATCTCTGTACAACGTACCTCAGAATGAGTTCATGCAGGAGTGACCAAAAGACTGGGTTACGAAGAAAGGTAGTCACTTTGAGGGATAGACTGAGAAAGACAGGCAGACAGATGAAAATAGAATCACACAGCATAGGACCATATATGTCAAGATTAAAGTGGTGCTGGAAAAGCAAAGCAGGTCAGGCAGCATCCGAGGAGCAGGAAAAGCTCTTCCGCTTTTGCCTGAAACATTGATTCTCCTGTTCCTCAGATGCTGCCTGACCTCTGTGCTTTTCCAGCACCACTCTAAGCTTGACTCTGATCTCCAGCATCTGCAGTCCTCATTTTCGCCACAGGACCACATGTGGTCTATTGTGTCTGTACCAACATTTTGAAAGTGCTTTTTGGTTAATCCCATTTCCCTGTTTTTTGTTCGTAACCTGGAAAACCCCTCCTTTTCAGATATTTTTCCAGTTTTCTTTTGGAACTTGCTATTGGATACTCAATGTTTCGGGCATGAGCTCTCCTGAAGAAGGGCTTATGCCGGAAACGTCGATTCTCCTGCTCCTTGGATGCTGCCTGACCTGCCGCGCTTTTCCAGCAACATGTTTTTCATCTCTGATCTCCAGCATCTGCAGTCCTCACTTTCTCCTACTGATAGTCAATGAGTGGTAAGGCATTGGGATGGTCAGAAGGATTTTGAGGTGGTTGACCATTGATCCCTGAAGGTGGCAGTACAGGTAAATCGGGTAGTTAAGGAGGTATAAGAAACGCTTGGCATTATTTGTCGAGGTATAGATTATAAAAGCAAGGAGGTTATGTTGGAGCAGTATGGAACTTTGGTTAGGCCACAGTTGAAATACTGCATGCAGTTTTGGTCACCATACTATGGGAAGGATGTGTTTGCACTGGACGAGGTGCAGAGAAGGTTCACCAGCATGTTGTCTGGGGTGGAGCATTTCAGCTATAAAGTGAATGGTCCCAGGAATTAAAAGCTTAACATGTGAGGAAGGTTTGAGGACTCTGGGTCTGTAGTCGATGGAGTTGAAAGGATGAGGGGCAATCTAATTTAAACATACAGAATACTGAATGGCCTGAACAGAGTAAATGTTGGGAAGATGTTGGGAGAGACTAGGAACTGAGAGCACTGCCTTACAGTAAAGAGATGACCTTTTCTATTGGAGATAAGGAGAAACATATAAAATTATGAAAGGGATAGACAAGCTAGAGGCAGTCAAGTTGTTTCTGCTGGTGGGTGAGACTAGGACAAGGGGACAAGACCGCAAGATTAGCAGGGAGTAGATTTAGGACAGAGATGAGGAGGACCTGCTTTTCCAGAGCATAGTGAACCTATGGAATTCTCTGCCCAATGAAGCAGGAGAGGCAGCTTCATTAAATATATTCAAGACACAGTTGGATGGGTTTTTGCTTGGTAAGGGAATTAAGGGTTATGGGGATAATGCAGGTGAGAGGAGCTGAGATGGTGGATAGATCATCATGATCTTAATGAATGGCGGAATGGGCCAAATGGCCTACTGCTGCTTCTATTACTGTGAAACTTCAGCCAGAGAGTGGTGAGTCTATGGAATTCATTGTTGAGGCCAGGCCATGGAGTATATTTAAGACTGAGACAGGTAGATTAGATTACTTAGTGTGGAAACAGGCCCTTCGGCCCAACAAGTCCACACCGACCCGCCGAAGCGCAACCCACCCATACCCCTACATTTACCCCTTACCTAACACTACGGGCAATTTAGCATGGCCAATTCACCTGACCTGCACATCTTTGGATTGTGGGAGGAAACCGGAGCACCCGGAGGAAACCCACGCAGACACGGGGAGAATGTGCCAAGGGTGTGTTTATGGGATGTTATTATATTGGAACAGTTGCTGTTTAGTTATGTCATCTACTATTCTGTCAAGCTTTCCAATAAAGTTAAATGTTATACCAATTTTTCTGTTTTTAACTGAATGCAAGAATAAGGGGCATTTCACTTAATGTCAAGTAGTGTGACCAATCAAATTGCATCGGGAATTGAACCCGGGTCTCAGGCGCTGTGAGGCAGCAGTGCTAACCACTGTGCCACCGTGCCGCCCTTGATTCTTGAGTATCAAGGGGATCTGGGGTTACGGGGAAAAGTGGGAGAATGAGGTTGAGAAACTTACCAACCATGATTGAATGGTAGAGCAGAGTCAATGGGCTGAATAGCCCAGACCAAGCCCCCTTCAGACAGATCAGGGAGATAGCCTTGACCCTCACTCTTATCTTATTGTAAGATGTTACAGGTGCTATGTTTCGGATGCAATTTGATTGGTCACACTACTTGACATTAAGTGAAATGCCCCTTATTCTTGCATTCAGTTAAAAACAGAAAAATTGGTATAACATTTAACTTTATTGGAAAGCTTGACAGAATAGTAGATGACATAACTAAACAGCAACTGTTCCAATATAATAACATCCCATAAACACACCCTTGGCAAAGGCAAATTCAGTAAAACAGATTGTCTGATGTGCCATACTTCTCCAGTCCAGGAGGAAAGAACACTGAGAGAACATTCTCCCAGAGAGGGAGAAGTCCAGCTTTTTGCTGTAGCTGAGAGAGATGTATAAGCATCCACAGCTAGCTTCAAAACTCCAACAGCTACTGAAAGTTAAACTAAAACCCTGGTTCTGTGGAAGCCTGACTGCACCTGTTCATGTTGCTTCTATTGTTACAACTTTGAAAACAAATCCCTAGGGTGCCTCAAGCTATTTACCTCAATGGCTTTGAAGAGACAACTTGGTACCCCTGTCTGAAAAAAACTCTTTTCAAAAATAAACCGGGGCAAAATACACCTTTCAAAGGATTGTCACAAGAGGTTGGATAAGCTTTGGTTGTTTTCTTTGGAGCAGAGAAGGCTGAGGAGGACCAGACTGAGCCGTCCAGGATGGTGGGGGGCACGAATGGGAGTAAGCCCCGTTTTTCACTTGTAAGGTGAAAGCAGGAGGTTTAGAGGAGACTTGAGGAAAATGTCTTCACCCAGAGAGTGGTGGTGGTCTGGCATGCTCTGCCTGGGAGTGTTGTAGAAGAGGGAAGTCTCACAATTTTAAAATGTACATGGATGAGCACGTGAAATATCATAACGTTCAAGGCTATGGACCCCATATTGGAACGTGGGGCTCGTACTATTTCATGTATGTCTGGCAGTACAGCCTTGATAGGTTGATGGATCTCCTCTGTGATGTATGATTCTATGAATCTGTGTTTGTAACCCCTACTCGACAAAGGACAGTCCAGCACAGGAACAGCTCCTTCGGCCCACCAAGCCGTGCAACCACACATGATGCCTTTCTAAACTTTCTGCTTCTATGTGATCTGTATCCTGCTATTCTCTGCCAATTCATTTATCTGTTCAGATGCATATTAAAGGTGCTGTTCTATCTGCCTCTCACATCTCCTTTAACTTCCCCACTTTTACCTTAAATCTGTATCCCCTAGTAATTGACATTTCTACCCTAATAAGAAGATTCCAACCTATCCATATCCCTCAATTTTGTGAACCTCTGTCAAGTGTCTCTTTAGCCTCTGACATTCAAGTGAAAACAATTACAGTCTCTCCTCATAGCTAATACTCTGCCAAACTAGGCAACATCTTGTTAAACATTTTCTGTACCATCTCCAAAGCCACCACATCCTCCCGGTAGTGTGGTAATAGAATTGTGTGCAGAGTTCCTAACTGAAAGTTCTAAGCAGCTGCAATGTGACTTGAAATTGTTATACTCTACGTCCCGACCAATAAAGGCAAGCATGATGATGCCTTCTTGATCACATTATCGACTTGCATTGCCGCTTTCAGGGAGCCGTGGACCTGTACACAATCATCCCTCTGTATGTTAATGCTTCTAAGGGTTGCGTCGTTTACTGTATTGGAGCGTATTTGTCTGGATTAAACTCCACCTGCCATTTCTCCACCAAAGTCTCCAGCCTATCTGTATCCTGCTGTACCCTCTGGCAATCTTACATCCCACAACCATCCTCAATCTTTACATTGTCTCCAAACTTACTAATCTTACATTCTCCTCTGAATCATTTATATATACCACAAACCAGAGGAATCTCAGCCAGCAGTGATCCCTGTGAATTGCCATTGCTCACAGATCTCCAGTTAGGAAAAAAGGCACCTACCACTACTTTCTGTCTTCTATCTCTAATCCAGTTCTGTATGCATGTTACCAGCTCACTGCAGATTCCACATCACTTCACCTTGCCATGAGGGACCCATGTTAACGTCAGTGTAGACAACATCCACTGCCCTGCCTTCATCAATCAACTTTGTTACTACTTCAAAAAAGTTCAATCAGGTTTTTAAGGCAAGACTTCCCCCACACAAAGCCATGCTGTCCATCTCCAATAATGCCATATTCTCCCCAATGTGAGTAAATCCTATTCCTAATATTCTTCTCCAATAATTTCCTTACCTCTGATGCAAGGCTCAGAGGCCTGTAATTTCATGGATTATCCCTGTTGCCTTTCTTAAACAAAGGAACAATTTTGGCTCCTCTCTGCTCTTCTGGAATCTCTCCTGTGACTAAACAGGAGCAAAGAGCTCTGTCAAGGCCCCAGCAATCTCCTCCTTTGCCTCCCTCAGTATCACATCAATCCTAGGGACTTGTCTTAATATTTTTCAAACCACCCAACACCACCTATTATATATTGACATGCCTGAGAATATAAACATCTCCTTCTTTAGACTCACTATCCACCATGCCCTTCTCTTTCATGAATGTCAATGCAAAGTATTAAGAAAATGTAGTACAGCCCAGGAACAGGCCCTTCAGCCCTCCAAGCCTGTGCTGATCATCATGCCCCCTCTAAACTAAACAAACCTTCTGTATTCAGTCTATATCCCTCTATTCCCTCCCTGTTCATGTAACCATCCAGATGCCTCTTAAACATTGCCAGTGTGCCTGCTTCCACCACCTCTTCAGGCAGTGTCTTCCAGGCTCCTACCACACTCTGCATGAGAAAACTTCGCTCATACATCTCACTTAAACTTTCCCCCTCTCACCTTAAACCTGTGTCCCTTTGTAATTGAAACTTCAACCCTGGGAAAAAGCCTCTGACTATCCACCCTATCCATGCCTCTCATAATTTTGTAGACCTCTGTCAGGTCTCCTCTCAGCCACCGTCTTTCTAGTGAAAACAGTCCTAGTCTTACTAACCTTTCCTCATAGCCAAAGCCCTGGAGGCATCGTGGTGAACCTTCTCTGCACTCTCTCCAAAGCTTCCACTTCCGTCTGGTAGTGTGGTGACCAAAACTGCACACACTACTCCAAATGCAGCCTAACAAGGGTTTAGTATAGCTGCAACATGATTTGCCAACGTTTGTACACCATGCCCTAGCTGATACCATATGCCCTCTGAATCACCTTGGCCACCTGTGTTACCACTTTTAGGGAACTGTAGACCTTCGCACCCAGATTTGTCTGTAGGTTAATGTTCTGCTATTTTCAGTACAATTCACACCTAAATTTTGTCCTCCAAAATGCATCACCTCACATTTATCTGGATTAAACTCCATCTGCCATTTCTGTGCCTAAATCGCCAATCTGTCTATATCCTGTTGTATAACTTTCACAATCGTCAGCACTATCAACATCACAATCTTTGTGTCATCTGCAAACCTACTAATCAGACCACCCACATTTTCCTCGAGGTCGTTCATATGTATTACAAACAACAGAGGACCTAAGACTGAACCTGTGTAACCCCAGTAATTACCGGTCTCCATCCTGAAAAACACCCTTACATCACCACCCTCTGTCTTCTATTTGTTAAGGACCTCATCCACATCCTCCAGCTCCCCTGCATCCATTTCTTTGAGTGGGTTTATCCTTCCCCTAGTTACTCTCTTGTGCCTTATGTATAAAAAGCATTTGGATTTTTCCTTAATCCTGTTGGCCAAAGTCATTTCTGGCTCCTTTTAGTCCTTGTTTAAATTCTATCCTGCCTTCTTTATATTTCTTGAGGGCTCTGTCTTCGGTTTCAGATTCCTCAGTGTTGCCATCCTTATCCTTCACTTTCACAGGAACATGCTGGCCCTGAGCCCCAGTCACCTGGCCTTAAACGATTCCCACAGGCCAGTTGTGGATTTACCTTCATACAGACAACCCCAATCTACGTTCCCCAGTTCCTGCTTAATATTCCCTTAGCCTTCCCTCAATTTAGTGCTTCCACACAATGACAACTCATATCCTTATCCGAAAGTAACCTAAAACATACAGATTTTTGGTCACTGTTCCTGAAATGCTCCCCCATATTTGATCACCTGGCCGAGCTCATACCCCAATATCAAGTTTAGTACGGCCCCTTCCCTTGTCTGGATTATTTATGTATTATTTCAAAGAACCATTCTGGATGCACCTAACAAACTGCTTTCCCATCCAAATCCCTTGCATTAAGGGAGTCCTAGTCAATAGAAGGGAAATTAAAATCACCAACCACAACAACCCTGTTGTTTTCACATTTTTTTATAATTTGTCGACATATCTGTTGCTCTATCACCTGCTGGCTGTTGGGAGGCCTGTAGTACAACACTATCTAAGTGGTTACACTATTCTTATTCCTGTGTTGGAGCCTATGGCTTCACTGAATGATGCCTCGAAGGTGTCCTCCCTCAGTATAGCTGTGATATTTTGTATCAGTAACGCAAGTCCCCCACCTCATTTACATCCCTCTCATTCACACCTGAAGCATTAAATCCTGGAATTTGAAGCTGCCAGTCATGTCCTCCTTGCAACCTGTAAGAGGTGCGATCCAAGCTCTAGGTTCATCCACTTTACCTTATAAACAAATGCACTTAAGACCGCTAATCCTGCCGTGTTCAGTAGCCTCTCCCTATCTGTTCTTCCTTTTAGCCTTACTGGCTTTTGTTTCTAACTCCTCGGTCATTTCTTTTGCTGACCTGCTGTGTTCATTCCCAACCCCTGCCACACTAGTTTAAAGCTCCCTGCCAGGATATTGGTGCCTCAGTGGTTTAGGTGCAAACCATCCTTCTTGTACAGGTTCCATCTGCCCAGGAATGATCCATATACCTGAAGCACTTGGTCCGACACCAGCTGTTTGGCCACGTGTGTAACTGGACCATCTTTCTATTCATAGCCTAACTGGCACATGGCACAGGGAGTAATCCCAAGATTATAACCCAGGAGACCTGCTTTCCAACTTCCTACCTAATTCGTTGAACTCCTTTTGCAGGACCTCATTTTTCTTGCATTCGTGCTGTCCCTAACTTCTCTTGTAAGCGATGATTGCTTCGTCCTCTCCTTAGTATGATTCTTCTTCTTTGGCATGAATTGCTTGTTCATGTGTCTGTCTGAATGCCTCTTAAACTTTGCTATCATATCTGCTTCTGTCATCTCCCGTGGCAGTGTGTTCCCAGCACCTACCACCCTCTGTGTAAGAAATTGTCTCGCACATCTCCTTTAAACTTTCCTCCTCTCACCTTAAACTTACACACCCTAGTATTTGCCGTTTCCACTTAGAGAAAGAGCCTCCAATTATTCTCCTATCCATGCCTTTCATAATTGTGCCTCCTGAGTTATCCCCAGAAACTCCTGCCAATGCTGCTTCACCATCTTCTCTGACCAACTCCTCCCTCGGGTCTTTGTAGTTACCTTTGCTCAATTACATTACCTTTACATCTGATTCCAGCTTCTCACTCTCAAACTGCGGGGTGAATTCTGTCATATTATGGTCACAGCCCCCTAGAGGTTCCTTCACTTTAAACTCACTCATCAAGTCTGCCATATTACACATCAAGTCCAGAATTGCCTGTTCCCTCGTGGGTTCCACCATAAGCAGCTCCAAAAAAAACTGGTAGATATTCCACACATTCCTTTTCCTAAAATCTGCTCCCAAACTGATTTCCCAGTCCATCTCTGCCTTGAAGTCCCATGTGATTATTGTAATAGTGCCCTTCGTTTTCTATCTTCTAGTTTGTTTTCTTCCCCACATCCTGACGACTGCTTGGAGGCCTGCATGCAATTCCTATCCGGGTCTTTTTTTCCTTTGTGGGTGCTCAACTCTGCCCACACAGATTCTACACCTTCTGACTCTGTCACATCTCCCTAGCAATTTCATTTAATTTCTTCCTAACAAGGCAATCCCTGCCCATCTGCCTGCCCTTTTGATAGGACATGTAACCTTGACTATTTAGTTACCAGACCAGATCCCTTTGCAACTAGGTCTCTTTGATGTCAACAACATCATACCTGCCAATTTTCAATCTACGCTGAATCCTCATTTACCTTGTTTCATATACTGCGTGCATTTAAATACCACAGCATCCACCCCCCCCCCCTCTCAAAATCCGTGGAGCATGTATGTCAAACCTGTTAAACAAGCAAAAGAGCTGAGGCTACTTCAGCACTACCTCCTGGATCCCTCTGTCTGCCTTGTTCATGGGCACACTCTCCTTTGCTGACTATTGACCAAATTTAAGATGTTAGAATATAGAACACTACAGCACAGGAACCATGCCATAAACTAATCCCAACGGCCTGCACGTGGTCCTTATCCCTCTATTCTCTGCTTGTTCATGTGTCTGTCTGAATGCCTCTTTGGGCGGCACGGTGGCACAGTGGTTAGCACTGCTGCCTCACAAGCGCCAGAGACCCGGGTTCAATTCCCGACTCAGGCGACTGACTGTGTGGAGTTTGCACGTTCTCCCCGTGTCTGCATGGGTTTCCTCTGGGTGCTCCGGTTTCCTCCCACAGTCCAAAGATGTGCGGGTCAGGTGAATTGGCCACGCTAAATTGCCCATAGTGTTAGGTGCAGGGTTAAATGTAGGGGTATGGGTGGGTTGTGCTTCGGCGGGTCGGTGTGGACTTGTTGGACCGAAGGGCCTGTTTCCACACTGTAAGTAATCTAATCTAAACTTTGCTATCATATCTGCTTCTGTCATCTCCCGTGGCAGTGTGTTCCCAGCACCTACCACCCTCTGTGTAAGAAATTGTCTCGCACATCTCCTTTAAACTTTCCTCCTCTCACCTTAAACTTACACACCCTAGTATTTGCCGTTTCCACTTTGAGAAAGAGCCTCCAATTATTCTCCTATCCATGCCTTTCATACTTTTATATACTTCTGCTTGCACCCCAAGCTTACACTGTATATCCATGCTCCTCTTTCGTTCAGCTTGCTATCTTGCAGTCCAGCCATTTACAGAATACTTTCCTCTTGCGTTTGACCTCCCAAATATATGACAGCAATCCAGATGACTGCTGTTTCACCACCTAATGTTTCAGCCAGTCTATATTCTGCATCCTTTGATATCCTTCCTCACTATCCACACCTCCACCAATTTTCATGTCATCTGCAAATTTACTAATCAGACCATCGACATTTTCAACTAAATCATTAATACTACAAACAACAGAAATCTCAGCATTGGTACTTGGGGAACACCTCTGGTCACAGACCTCTGATCAGAAAGACACCCCTTCAAAACTACCTTCTATCTTTTCTGAACAAGCCAATTTTTTTTATCCAACTTGTCAGCAATCGGCACGGTTGCTCAGTGGTTAACATTGCTGCCTCACAGTGTCGGGGACCTGGGTTTGATTCCAGCCTCTGGCACCTGTCTCTGTGGGTGTCCTCTGGGTGCTCCGGTTTCCTCCCACAGTTTGAAGATGTGCAGGTTAGGTGAATTGGCCAAGCTAAATTGCCCATAATGTAGGTTATTAGTTAGGGGTAAATATAGGGTAGGAGGATGGGTCTGGGTGGGTTACTCTTCGGAGGGTTGGTGTGGACTTGTTGGGCCAAAGGGCCTGTTTCCACACTGGAGCGATTCTAAGTCTAACTCACCACGAATGGCATGTGACTTAATCTTTTGGACCTGCCTATCATGAGGGACCTTGTCAAATATATTATTAGAGACCACTTAGACAACATCCATTGCCCTACCCTCATCAATCCTCTTCATTATTTAGAGTCATTCAGTATGGAAACAGACCATTTGGTCACTGAACAGACAGCGCAATCTGACCTGGTTCCATTTGGTCCATATCCTTTTAAAGATCCACCAAATTAGTAAGACAAGACCTCCTCCGCACAAAGCCATGGTGACTGTCCCCAATAAGCCTATTCTTCTCTTAATGCTAGTAAATCCTGTCCCTAAAAACTTTGCCAGTATATTCCCTACTACTGATGTTCAGGTGATGGAGAGAGACTGGATCAGTTAGGATCATACTAGAAGAATGAGGAGGGCATTTCAAAGAAACCTCTGGTATTCTAACAAGATTAGGCAGGGTAAATGCCAGCAGGATATTCCCGATGACTGACTGGGGAGTCCAGTCTGAGAACATGGGGTAGGGCCGTTTAGGATTGAGATGAAGAGAAATTTCTTCACCCGGAGAGTGGTGTGTGCGTATGAAATTCTCTACCACAGAACGTAGATGAGTCGAAAGCATTGAATGTTTTCAGGAAGAATTCAGACATAATCCTTAGGGCTAAAGGGAGTAAAGAGGAGAAAGGATACTGAGTTGGATGATCCACCATGGTCATTTTGAATGGTAGAGCAGACTCAAAGGGTCTATACGTCCTATTTTCTCAGTTTCTAAACCTGACCAATCAAAGTCAACCGGTCAGTTAAATCTGGTTTAAGTTGAACTGAAGTTTGACAGTTAACTGTCAGTTACCATCTAACTGATACGTTCTCCATTGCAAGGCCACAACCAATTTGTCACCCAATTAGCAGTTTTGTCTTGTACAGTACAAATTTTGGCTTAGCTTTACTTTGGTAATTCTTGCGAATTGTTCTGATGAGTGCAAGATGGAAAGCTTCAACTGAATGTATCTCTTTCTCAGCAATTCTGTTTGCATGTGTTCTGTTCCCTCATATCCAAGTTGTTCGTATACACTGAAACGCAGCAGTGGTCCTAGCATAGACCTTGGGGAACAGAGTGGCCACCCTGCTCTCTGATGAGTTGCGCAGGTCATCAGGTTTTGAGCCCCTGTTCTGTTCTTGTTCCAGTTGGGTGCCCAGAAGGTCAGCAGCCAGACCTTCAGTGAGATCGAGCGACAGGCTCAGGTGGCGGAGAAAGCTATGGAACAGCAGGCTGCTGAGGCCAGGAAACAAGCTGAAGTGTCAATGTGAGTATTCCCCAGAGGGCTCCAGATGGCAGAGGCACTTATCACAGGTCCTAAAACTGAGCATCGCTCGGATATGAGGATTGGATTTGGGAAGAACCATCACAACTACTGGAGTGATGTTCTCTTTTTGATGCACTCTCAGATTCCTCCTACCCGACCCGATTTCCTTCACCTCTCCCCAATGAGATAAAAAACACAAAGAGCTAGTAATGTACAGCGGGAAGCTGCTGCCTGACTGTCTGTTTGTCATCTTTCCTCGCTCTTGAATGTCTTTCTCTCATTCTTCCTCAGTGTCACGTCCATGCGCCTCGCCTACCAAGAGCTGCAGATTGATCGAAAAATGGAGGAGAAGAGGCTGCAGAACCTGGAGGGGCAGAAACGACAGCAGGCGGAGCGCCTTGGAATGGGCCTGGGCGGAAGGGGGTACGTGAATAAGCTTGGGAAAACTTTACTAGGAAAGGGCGAGGAGGGGGATGGGTCTTCACTAGAGAGTTTGGGAATTTGAGTCGTTTTGTTGATTGGGAGACTAGAACAGCAGTATCGTTGAAAAGAGATGTACTGTTATTATCTTGCATCCATCAGAACAGATGCAATATCATCTGAATTTCATAGGAGCAGCAATTTATACTGCTTGAGAAAAAGGTTGCTGCTAGGTGGACTCTAATTGGTCAAGGCATTTCCCCAGAATTTTACTGGAAAACTGTTGTTCCTTAAACCTCTGTTGAATTTAAAAGGTGCATTGCCTTGGTGTGTTTGTTCAGTTGCAGGTGAAAGGGCTCGGATTAAATCTAGCATGCGTACATCAATCACATAAGAAATTCCTCTGGCCTTGTGCGAGTAGTTCTCCTTTAACAGTTGCGTTCCTGCATAACCTCATTTAATACAAAATTGTTAAATATAAATAATGGGGCCTATGGGAAAAGTGGGGTCAGGGCAGAGCAGCTAAAAAAAATCACTCAAATCATCCAGACATCTAACGCAAAGCATAGGACAGCCGAAGTGCAGGCTGAAATCGTACGTATTAACAAAACAAAAGTAAATTTAACACAGTACAGTTAAAAAATTTAGGAAAGCTGCTCTGTGTACGGTACCCCTCGCAGGGAGCTGCTCTGTGTACGGTACCCTTCGCCAGGAGCTGCTCTGTGTACGGTTCCCCTTGCAGGGGGGCTGCTCTGTTGGCAGCTGACATCGGCGCATGTGCAGTACAACACAAAAACTGCACTGATACTGCGCATGTGCAGAATGGTTCAGGGAATTCAGTGTGGGCATCGTGCATGCGCAGGACAAGATAGTATCGTCGGTGCGTGCACAAATCGACATGAGGTCTGGCATCACCATCACGTGTGCGAGCAACGGCAAGAATGTTGTTGCATTCTTGCAACCAAGTGTGGAGATTTTGGTGCACAAAGCGTGCCGGCAGATCCCCACTGGAATGGAGCTATTGTCAATGAAGGTAAGCATCCTCCAAAATACTGTTCCCTCCTTCTTCAGCAGCGTTATAGCCACATTGTGCTGCTGAAACATGAATTATCCCAGAACTGCCTGTATTGGTAGTCTTCATAATTCTTAGCACATTCAGGGTTTTTCAGTAAGTTCTGTTCAATTACCGAGTCATATTTAATGTTGGTCTGTTAGGCTCCATATTTGTGACCGTAGTCTGGTTGAGTTCTGTCAGCACTCTGCAGTGGAGAAACGCCTCCGGGGCAGGTTGTCTAGACTTGATATATGTATACATGACATGATCTGATTTGAACTATTTCAGTGATCAGTGTCTGTTTCCTTCACTTGCCAGCCCAGTATCGCACTCTGTCCTGACTGAGATGCAAACTATTGAACAGGAGAGCCCCGTTTCAGCCAAATCGTCGCGCTCAAAGCTGGACGTGTTGGAGGAAGCTGCGTTTGCCTCTGGACCACCAATGTAGGCCCTGAATAACAATGTTTCAATTTGTTGCAGAGTGTAAATACAGTTACAGTATTGACCGATACAGAAAATACTGTCAGCACAGCACCCACTAAGATCATTGTTCTTCCATTCGCACAGCACCCTGTCATAATACTGTTTCCGTCATATGCCATCAGCACAGCACACAGTAATCTGTATTGTTCCATTATATACCATTGGCACAGCACCAGGTCATCTTTACTATTAAGTGAACAGTAGAACACAAAAGAAAAGGTATTCTGACCCTCAAAAATACGTTAGGTCTGCACTGATGCGTGTTCCATTTTCTGCACTAGTTTTAAAAATGTTTGTTTTGTATTTCATGTAATGTGGGTGCTACTCGCTGGGCTACCCATCCCAATTGCCCGAAGAACCAAGCTGCTTGCTAAACTATCTCAGAGGACATTGTTGAGAATCTGAAGCCAAGTGTCAGCCAGATTGGGGAAGGATAGCAGATTGCAAACGACCATTAGTGAACCAGATCGATTTTTACAATGATTGATGGTAGTTACATGGTCACCTTTACTGAGACTGGTCTTGTATTCCAGATTTATTCATCAAATTCAAATTCTACCAGCTATCGTGATTGATTTGGGGCCCATGTCCCCAAGCCATTAGTCTAGCCTGTTGAGGTTTTGTAGATAGTACAGCAAATGTTTCCTAGAGTAGTATGAAGATCGAAGGATTTCTGTTAACGTGAGAAGACAGGAAAGCTGGAGGTTAAGGTGAGGTAGGAATTGTTAAAAATGGTGAATGGCTTCAGAGAGTGAGGAAAGAATGTTGTTCCCTTGTTGAAGAAAGGAAGCGGGGGTAATGCAGGAAATTATAGGCCGGTGAGCCTGATGTCTGTGGTGGGGTAGCTCTTGGAGAAGAGGGGCAAGATGTATGCAAATTTGGAAGAAAATGGATGAGTTAGTTGACAAGGTTTGTGTAAAGACTTGTAGCTCGGGTGTCGGTTGTGGGTATAATTGTCAAGCTGGGAAGTTGATTTGCAGACCTTTTGCCCCCTGTCCAGGTGGCATCTTCAGTGTTCTGGAGGTTCCTGTGAAGCGCTGCGGGACAGTACATCAGCGCTTCACAGCAGGCTCCAAAGCACTGAAGATGTCACCTAGATAGGGGGTGAAAGGACTGCAAATCAACTGCCCAGCTAGTTAGTGACAGCATGGTTTTTGTACGGGGAAGGTCATGTCTTCACCAACCTGATTGAATTTCTTTCAGAAGGTGACAAAGATAATTGATGAGGGAAGGACAATGGTTATGGTTTATATGGACTTTAGGAAGGCATTTGATAAAGTCCCACATGGCAGATTGGTACAGAAACTAAAATCACATGGGATTCAGGGTGGGCTGACGTGATGGACACAAACCTGGCTTGGTCATAGAAGGCAGAGGGTAGCGATGGAAAGGTGTCTTACAGAATGGAGACTGGGCAACTAGTGGTGTTCCACAGGGATCAGTCTTAGGTCCTGTGTTGTTTGTAGCATATATAAATAATCTGGAGGAAACTGTGTGGTCTGATTAGTAAGTTTGCAGATGACACGAAGATTGGTGGATTGCTGACAGTGCTGGCGATTGTGAAAGGATACAACAGGATGTAGATAGATTGGTGACTTGGGCACAGCAATGGCAAGTGGAGTTTCATCCAGACAAATGTGAGGTGATGTATTTTGGAGAATCAAATTTACGTTTGAATTGTACTGAAAATGGCAAAACCCTTAGGAACATTTAGACGGATCTGGGTGTGAAGGTCTACAGTTCCCTAAAAGTGGCAACACGGGTGACCAAGGTGATTCAGAAGGCATATGGCACACTGGCCTTCATTAACCGGGGCATGGTGTACAAGAGTTGGCAAACCATGATGCAGCCATACTAACCCCTGTTAGGCTGCATTTGGAGTATTTTGTGTAGTTTTGGTCACCACACTACCAGACGGAAGTGGAAACTTTGGAGAGAGTGCAGAGAAGGTTCACCAGGAAGTTGCCTGGTCTCAAGAGCATTGGCTGGGAGGAAAGGTCAAAAAGACTAGGATTGTTTTCACTGGAAGGACAGTGACTGAGAGGAGACCTGGTAGAGGTCTATAAAATTGAGAGGCTTTTTCCCAGGGCTGAAGTTTCATTATAGGGGGATACAGGTTCAAGGTGAGAGGGGAAAAGTTTAAGGGAGATGTGCGAGGGAAGTTTTTCATGCAGAGAATGATGGGATCCTGGAACAGACTGCCTGAAGAGGTGGTGGAAGCAGGCACATTGCTAACATTTAAGAGGCACCTGGATGGTTACATGAATAGGGAAGGAATAGAGGGGTACGGACTGAATATGGGCAGAAGGTTTTAGGACGTGATCATCGCCACACGCTTGGAGGGCCGAAGGGCCTGTTCCTGAGTGCATTTCTCTGTGTTCTGGTGGCTCAGTGGTTAGCACTGCTGCCTCACAACATCAGTGTCCCAGATTCGATTCCAGCCTCTGGTGACTCTGTGAAGTTTGCATGTTTTCCCTGTGTCTGTGTGGGTTTCCTCCGGATGCTCCGGTTTCCTCCCACAGACCAAAGATATGCAGGTCAGGTGAATTGGCCATGCTAAATTGCCCATAGTGTTAGGTGCATTAGTCAGAGGGAAATAGGTCTGGGTGGGTTACTCTTCGGAGGGTCAGTGTGGACTGGTTGGGCCAAATGGCCTGTTTCCACACTGTAATCTAATCTGATCTAATCGAATCCTTGGTGATGAGTTGGCTCCTAGGATAACGCGTTCTGTGCACTGAAAGGAAGCCAGTTGGATTTTTATGATAAACAGCCCAATTTATCGTGACGGGTTTCTGGTCTAGTGGGTTGTCCCAGTCTCCGTGTGAGAGGTGGAGTTGACAGATACTGTGAGCTAAACACCCCCTCCCTCCTGTGTTATTGACAGGTACAGAGATAACCCTTTTGCACTGGGGGATGGCTTTGGCTTACACTGGCAGATGGATGGAGGCCATCGCTTGACATTGGAGAAGGAGCAAGCCAAGGAGGTGGACGTGAGCATCTCCAGTAGGCAGCCAGCAACCGAGAGGTCAGACTTTCTCCAGCATGTTGGAGAATTCTGTAACCTTCTACAATCTCTGTGCGCGGGTGTCCGTTATTTCAGTGTCCTATATAACTGGCTATGCATCCTCTCTGATGTGCACAAGGCATTTGATAGTGTCACATGTCAGATTTGTGAATAAAGTGATAGGTCACCATATACAATGTGAATGCAAAATTAGTTGAGGGGTAGGAAACAGAGGAGTGGTCAATGGTGATTTTTCAGGCTGGAGGATGCCTTATAGTAGAGTTTGCTAGAGGTCAGTTTTGAGACTATTGTTTTTCCTGATCTGTGTAGATTTTGGTGTGCAGGGAAAAGTTACAACATTTACAGATGACGTAAAACTGGGAAGTATTGTGTATGTGAGGAGGCCAGTGGAGAACATCAAAAATATTGAAAAGTTGGTGGAGAGGGCAGATAAATGGCTGGGAAAGTTCAATGTGGGAAAGTGTGAGGTGATAAAAGTCTGACAAGGAACATGGAGAAACCATTCAAAACAAAGGGTGCTATTGTAAAGGGGGCACAGGAGCAGAGAGATTGATGTGAGATCATTTAAAGGAGGTACGGTGAGGGAGAGAGCTGTTAATAAAGC
Source organism: Hemiscyllium ocellatum (assembly GCF_020745735.1). Classification (NCBI taxonomy): domain Eukaryota; kingdom Metazoa; phylum Chordata; class Chondrichthyes; order Orectolobiformes; family Hemiscylliidae; genus Hemiscyllium; species Hemiscyllium ocellatum. Next base: position 9,015,590 of record NC_083418.1, on the reverse strand, counting down.
CGTACAATGCTAGCAGCTTCATTCCTTGGTGACCCCTCGTAGACCAGGATGACTCTCTCCTGCTCTCAGGGTGAGTCCCTAGGTGGTTGTACAGTCTGATACAGCTTCTGCATACTCCATATTTGGGCCAGAAGGTATTGTGCAAAGTAGTGAATGGGGCATGGAATCTTTTTGCTGTTTTCACCTGGTGTCCGCTTTTTCCCCGATGGCAAGTCTTGAAGTTGCCTTCCTGAATGTTCCTCCCCTATTTTGGACGGTCTTGGGCCAGTGATTCCCAGATGTCAGTGGGAGCGCTGCACTTCACTAGTGAGGCCTTGAAGGTTTCCTCTGGCTGGCCATTTTGGATCTAGGAGTAGAACACCTTCTTGTGTCAGCCATGCGGACGATGTGCCCAACGCACTGCAGCCAACCAAGGGTGGTCAGTGCCTCGCTGCTAGGGATGTTGGCCTGGTTGAAGATGCTGGTGATGGTGCGTGTGGTTTCCCAGGCGGTTCGCACAGTCTTGTGCAGGCGGTTGGTCGCTTCATTAACAGGGACACAGAGTGCAAGAGCATGATAGATTTTCTCAGACAGTGTTTAGACCTCAGCTGGAGTATTCCAGTTACAGTTCTGGGTGTTACATTATTGACAGGATGAGAAAGTGCTGGTGTCGAGTATGTGGTGCTGGAAATGCAACCATAGGTCAGGCAGCATCCGAGGAGCAGGAGAATCGACGTTTTGGGCAAAAGCCCTTCATCAGGAATAATAGCATGATGCTGTGTTCTTAGTGGGTATATTTATGAGTATTTGTGTATCAAAACATGAGTTTAAATGTGCCTGTGGGTGTGTTTTTGAGAGCATGCACATGTATGCACTCATGAGTGTGTGTAGTTGTTTCAGTGTTCTGTGTAAGTCTCTGTTTAGGTGTGTGTGTATATAACCCGTGTTTTTGTGTCTGGATAGTTATTACTGTATCCTGTACTCTTCCTCTGTTTGTCTCGACTGCAGCCCAGCTAATTTTCTCAGATTATCTCCTGGGTTACAGGCCAGCAAGTCGGCGGAAAGCAGACAGCAGTGGACCTCCTGAACAGAGTGAGGCTCGGCAGAAATTTGCCAACGCCAAGGCTATCTCCTCTGACATGTTCTTTGGGAGTGAGGATCGGGGGGAGGTTAGTACTGGGCAGAGCTATCACAGAGTGAGGAGGAGATCAGGTGGAGAGAGCGTGGAAGGGGCTGGGAGTGAGGGGGGTGTGACGGGGGGAGGGGGCTGGGAGTGAGGGGTGTGTCGGGGGGAGGGCTGTGTCGGTGGGGGGAAGGGGCTGGGAGTGAGCGGGTGTATCGGAGGGGGTGGGGGGGAAGGGGGTGGGGTGCTGGGTGAAGGGAGCTCTGACCCGGATAAGGTACGAGGACAGGGCCTACCCTTCGTATCCTGATCGATTGGTTGTTGCTATTTTTAACTCCCTCCCTCCCTCCCTCCCTCTCTCCCTCCCTTCCTCTCTCCCATCCCGCTCTCCCCCCGTCCCCCCATTCCCCCCCATCTCTCCCCGCCCTCCGTACCCCCCCATTCTCTCTCCCCCCCCATTCTCTCTCTCCCCCCCCATTCTCTCTCTCCCCCCCCATTCTCTCTCTCCCCCCCCATTCTCTCTCTCCCCCCCCATTCTCTCTCTCCCCTCCCATTCTCTCTCTCCCCCCCCATTCTCTCTCTCCCCCCCATTCTCTCTCCCCCCCCATTCTCTCTCTCCCCCCCCCATTCTCTCTCTCCCCCTCCCATTCTCTCTCTCCCCTCCCATTCTCTCTCTCCCCCCCCATTCTCTCTCTCCCCCCCCATTCTCTCTCTCCCCCCCCCATTCTCTCTCTCCCCCCCCATTCTCTCTCTCCCCCCCCATTTTCTCTCTTTCCCCCCCCATTCTCTCTCTCCCCCCCATTCTCTCTCTCCCCCCCCCCCCATTTCCCCCCCATCCTCGCCCATTCCACCCTTTCCCATCCATCACCCCACTCCCACCTCTGCTTTACCCCTGCCCCTTTGCCCTCACCATGCCCTCTCCATGCTCTCACCTCCCCACCTCCCCATGTGCCAGCTTGAAGCCCGGGCCCGATTGGATCGATTGTCTGGAAGCTCCTCCATCAGTTCCTCTGAGCTCTTTGGTGATGGCAAAGCAGACACGGCAGGTGAGTGAATCCTTGGTGCCAGCGTCGAATAGGGTCATGGTTAAAGCACATGCCAGGAGACCCTTGGAGTCTGCATGGTTGGGTGGAGATGTGGTGGGCCCAACGGCCACTTCCAGTGCCCTATAGTTTGAGGTAAAAGCCCCCTGCAGAGCATGCTCCCGGGTCTGCTGGCCCAGAGCATGTGACAGAGCCCAGCCTGGAGCAGTCAGCAGCACAGTTTGGGTTGGATGTGGTGATAGCAATAGGAAAGGAGACACGCAGTGGGAACTTGAAATGTGTGTTGCTGCCCAAGTCTGGGTGAGGGTGTGGGGAGGTTAGTGAGGCTGGGCCAGCATTTCTTGCCCGTCCCTCGTTACCTTTGAGAAGGTGGTGGTGAGCTGCCTTCTTGAACCATTGACCCTCAATGTCCTATGGAAGGGCCCAGCAACAGTGAAGGGACGGTGATACATGTTGAAGTCAGGATGATGATTGTGTGTGTGTGTGTGGCCTGAAGAGGAGCTTGCAGGGGGCGTGCTGCCCTTGTCCTTCATGATGGAAGTGGCCGTGGGTTTTCCAAGCTGTTGTCTAAGGAGCCTCAGTGAATTCCTGCAGTGCACCTTGTCGATAGTTGCAGTAGTGCGTACCGAGCATCAGTGGTAGATGGAGTGGATTTGTGGATGTGGTGCCAGTCTAGTGGGCTGCTTTGTCAAGCTTCTTGAGTGTTATTGGAGCTGCACCCATCCAGGCAACTGGGAAACTGTTCCCTCTCAATCCTGACTTGATCCTTGTAGAGGGTGGGCAGGCTTTGGGGAGTTGGGAAGTTGCTGCGGTATTCTGACCTCCCATTGTAGTCCCTGAGTTTGTGTGTGGTCAGTGGTAACCCCCAGGATTTGATTGGGGAGACAATAATCTGATGGTAATGTCACTTTAATCCAGCCACCCAAGTCAGGTTCTGCGACCCAAGTTTGAATCTTGCCCATGGCAAGTTGTGGAATTAAGAATCTAATGGTGACTACATTATCCGTTGTTGATTGTCAGGAAAGTGCATCTGGTTCACTAATATCGTTGAGGGAAGGAAACTGTCCATCCTTACCTGGTCTGGCCTACATGTGACTCCAGACCCACAGCAATGTGCTTGACCCTCAACTGCCTGCTGGGCAGTTAGGGATGGACAATAAATGCCTTCATCTTGTGAACGAAATTAAAACAAAAATTCAGGGTGAATGCAACAATGTTCGTGTTCTGTCTCCTTGCCAGCCAGAGAAATTCTGAGCTGGGGTCAGGAGCAGCTCTCTCTATCGATAGAGGTGGCAGAGGTGAGGCGTGGGACAGTTGCATTGGAAGGGAAACCTGTCAAGGACTTGAAAACAGTTGTGACCAGCTGAGTGGTGAGCAGCTCTCCGTGCTCCCTCAGCTGATTAGCCTGTGAAGCAGCGCAGTTACTGTCAGGGTGAAAAACTGAAACCTAGAGTATTATTTCAGTGGTGTCCAAAGAGATCTCGGTATTCGCTTACTCCAGTCAATGCAAGTAAATGGGCAGGTGCAACAAGCAGTGAGGAAGGCAAATGGTATATTGGCCTTCATTGTAACAGGATCTGAGTTCTGAAGTGGGAGTGTCTTACTGCAATTACACAGGCCCTTGGTGAGACCACACCTGGAATGATATGTGCAGTTTTTTAAATAATATATTTTTAAGAAAAAATAGATATTTAAAACAATGCAATTCAAAACAGTACAAAAATAGTACAAAACTAAACCCAAATAATAAAAAACAAATGCGATATGTGCAGTATTGATCTCCCCAGCTAAATGTAGTGGACAGTCATGAAGCGATTGCTGGACTGTCCTATGAGGAGCGATTTGGTTTGGCTGAGCCTGTGTCCCCTCAGGTTTAAAATGATGACGGGATCTGATCTGGTTTGAACATATACAACGCTAATGGAACTGGACAGGGATGGTCTTTCCCTTGGCTAGGGAAGGGAGAGGCCCAGGGATCACAGTCTCAGATACGAGGGAACCCCGGTTAGGGCAGGAGACAAAGGAAAAATGTCTTTACACAATGGAACTGTGGAGTTCTCTACCGCTGAAGGCAGTGGAGGCCAGGTCACTAAATGTATTCGAGATAGGCAGATGTAAATTTGTAGATATTAAAGACCTCGCAGACTGGGGAGAAAGCAGGAAAGAAGGCATTGAGAGAGAGAGAGAGAGAGAGGCCCAGGCAGGATCAGATTGAATGGTACAGCAAGCTCCAACAGCTGAATGGACTTGGCCTGCTCTGAGCCTCCGAAGTCTGGAGGTCTCCAGATCTTGCTGCCGAATTGTATCTGCTAGCTCTGTGAGCTGCGTCCTCCAATAGGGGTTTGTCTCTGTTCCAGATGCTGTCAGAGTGAGTAGCATGCTCCCATCTGGACCTGATATGACCCACTTCAAGCAGGGAGTGAAGACGATGGCTGGGAAACTCTCTGTCCTCGCCAATGGAGTGATGACCAGTATTCAGGTGAGCACAGACTCATTGGCTCCTAGCGCTGGGCCCAGGGGCAGACCCCAGCCTCAGAATCTCAAGAAGGGGAGGGCAGAGGGGAGAGGAGGAGAGGGAGAGAAAGGCAGAGCGAAAGGAGGAGACAGAGAGAGAGCTCTACCCTCCCTCTTGCGCCCGCTCTGGACTCCTTTTCCCCCCCCCAACCCCGCTCACCATTTCTTCCTCGTGCTCGCTTTCTCACATGCCCTTGTCCCCCTTCACACTCTCGCACGCTCGCTCCCCCCCCTCGCTCCGTCGCGCTCGCTCCCCCCCTCGCTCCGTCGCGCTCGCTCGCTCCCCACCTGCTCTTCTCTCTCTGTGCTCTCTTGTCCCCTGTTGTGTCTCTTCCCAACATTCCCTCTGTGAGTGTCTCTCTCTCTCTCTCCCCTCATGCTCTCACGCTGCCATATGCTGTCACGCTGTCATTCCCCCCCCTCCCTCCGTCTCTGTGTTGCACACTTTTACATACGTCGTCTTGTCCTGACAGGATCACTACGGTTCGTACTGAAGTTCTGGCTGGAGTGAAGACCAATTCCAAGCTGGACAAGTTTATCCTGTCGGAGTTTCCCCGAGATCAGTATTTGCTTTTGCCGGGACCTGAAGCGGTGTTTGAAATTCCGAATGAGATTGAACTCTGCTGCCATTTGTCTGCTGCGCAGCCTTAGCCATCTGAAGGAAATCAGTATCATTGTGGTCTTGCAGGACTGAAGTGACCTCCTCTCCATACAGTCAGGGAATTAAGCAGCACAGAGACCAGTCCGTCAATCCTGCCTCTCTTCGCACTCACCTCCACCTATCCAGGGCAGGCTCAGTTCTCTCTCCTTTCCCCTGTTATGGCAACAGCTTTATTCACTATTTATCCAATTCACTTCTGAAAATATAATTGGTTTCCTCTGCCCTTTAGGGGAGTGGAATACAGATCGCAACTTGTATTTTATACAAAGGTTCGTTCTTCCTCCAGTCGCCTTGAATTACTGTCTTCCAGTTGCTGGCTCTCCTGTCTCTGGGCACGGCATTTCCCAGTTTCCTGATCAGATTCTGAGCTACTATATGAGACCATTCCCTGCTCCCTCAGCCTCTTCCCATCCCTCCACATTCACTGATGCTCCTCATCCCCGACACCATTCTGGTCAATCCCCAGCGCGCCCTCTCTCGGGGGGCCTCAAAATCATTCTTGGAGCATCCGTTCCCAGAACTGAACACAATACTCCAGCTGAGGTCGAACCAGCCTTTTTGAGAAGATTTGATGCACCTTTTGTTTCTTTGTGCTTTTTTTTTTCCTTTTATTGTTTCCTGGGATGTGGCATTGCTGGTCAGGTCAACATTTATTGCCTGTCCTAAGTTCCTGAGTGGTTTACCCCCAGCCCATTTCAGAGGACAGTTAAGAATCAACTGTATTGCTGTGAATCTAGAGATCAGGTAAAGACAGCAGTTTCCTTCCCTGAACCAGACAGGTTGTTAGAATAATAGGAATACGCTAATGATCACCATTCCTGAGAATAACTCCAGATTTATTAATTGAATTTAAATTCCACCAGCAGCCATGCTGGGATTTGAACCAATGACCCCCAAAGTTTAGCCTCTGTGTCCAGTGACATTACCACAGCACCCCTGTATCCCTCAAAAGTTTCCCAGTTCATTAAGCCATGGATCCTTAATGTTTGTTCAAGTGACCTTGAGCTTTCTCGCTTGTTCTGTCCCCTTCTGTATCTAGGCAGGAGTGAGGACTGCAGATGCTGGAGATCAGGTGCAGGAAAAGCACAGCAGGTCAGGCAGCATCCAAGGAGCAGGAAAATGGGCATTTCGGGCAAAAGCCCTTCATCAGGAATAGAGGCAGGAAGCCTCCAGGGTGGAGAGATAAATAGGTGGGGGTGGGGGGGGGGGGGGCGGGGGGGGAGAGAGGGGTGGTGGTGGTGAGGTGGAAGAAGGTAACAAAGAGTACAATAGGTGAATGGGGCTGGGGATGGAGGTGATAGGTCAGATAGGTGGGAGATAGGCAGGTAGGACAGGTCATGAGGACAGTGTGAGCTGGAAGGTTGGAACTGGGATAAGGTGGGGGGAGGGGAAATGAGGAAACTGGTGAAATCCACATTGATGCCCTGGGGTTGAAGTGTTCCAAGGCGGAAGATGAGAAGTCGGGTGGTGAGGGAGCGGTGGTAACGGAAGCCCAGGACCTCCATGTCCTCGGCAGTGTGGGAGGGGGAGTTGAAATGTTGGGCCACGGGGCTGTGGGGTTGATTGGTGCGGGTGTCCCGGAGATGTTCCCTAAAGTGCACTGCTAGGAGGCGCCCAGTCTCCCCAATGTAGAGGAGACCACATCGGGAGCAACGGATACAATAAATGATATTAGTGGATGTGTAGGTAATACTTTGATGGATGTGGAAGGCTGCATTGGAGCCTTGGATGGAGGTGAGGGAGGTAGTGTGGGCACAGGTTTTGCAATTCCTGCGGTGACACGGGAGGGTGCCAGGGTGGGTTGTTGGGGGGAGCATGGATCTGACCAGTTAGTCACAGAAGGAACAGTCTTTGCGGAAGGCGGAGAGGGGTGGGGAGGGAAATATATCCCTGGTGGTGGGGTCCGTTTGGAGGTGGCGGAAATGTCGGCGGATGATGCGGTTAATGCGAAGGTTGGTAGGGTGGAAGGTGAGGACCTGGTTCTGTCCTTGTTATGGTTGAAGGGGTGGGGTTTGGGTGCGGAATGTGGATGAGATGCGTTGGAGGGCATCTTCAACCACACGGGAAGGGAAATTGTGATCTCTAAACAAGGAGGCCACCTGGTGTGTTCAGTGGTGGAATTGGTCCTCCTGGGAGCAGATGCAGCGGAGGCGGAGGAATTGGGAATATGGGATGGCATTTTTGCAGGAGGTGGAGTGGGCAGAGGTGTATTCCAGGTAACTGTGGGAGTCATTGGTTTGTAAAAAATGTCAGTGTCAAATTGGTCATCATTAATGGAGATGTAGAGGTCCAGGAAGGGGAGGGGGGTGTCAGAGATGGTCCAGGTAAATTTAAGGTCAGGGTGGAATGTGTTGGTGAAGTTGATGAACTGCTCAACCTCCTCGCGGGAGCACGAGGTGGCGCCGATGCAGTCATCAATGTAGCGGAGGAAGAGGTGGGGAGTGGTGCCTGTGTAACTACGGAAGATGGACTGTTCACCTGGACCATCTCTTAATACCTCCCTCCCCTTCCTGGACCCCTCCATCTCCATTAATGACGACCGACTTGACACCGACATTTTTTACAAACTCACCAACTCATACAACTACCTGGATTGCACCTCCTCCCACCCTACCTCCTGCAAAAATACCATCCCAATTCCTCCGCCTCCGCTGTTTCTGCTCCCAGGAGGACCAGTTCCACCACAGAACACACCAGATGGCCCCCTTGTTTAGAGACCGCAATTTCCCTTCTCATGTGGTTGAAGATGCCCTCCAACGCATCTCATCCACATTCCGCACCTCTGCCCTCACACCGCACCCCTCCAACCATAACAAGGACAGAACCCCCCCCGGTCCTCACCTTCCACCCTACCAACCTTCACATTAACCGCATCATCCGCCACCTCCAAAAAGACCCCACCACCAGGGATATATTTCCCTCCCCACCCCTCTCTGCCTTCCGCAAAGACCATTCCCTTCGTGACCACCTGGTCAGGTCTACACCCCCTACGACCCACCCTCCCATCCTGGCACCTTCCCCTGCCATCGCAGGAACTGCAAAACCTGCGCCCACACCTCCTCCCTCACCTCCATCCAAGGGCCCAAAGGAGCCTTCCACATCCATCAAAGTTTTACCTGCACATCCACCAATATCATTTATTGTATCCGTTGCTCCCGATGCGGTCTCCTCTACATTGGGGAGACTGGACCCCTCCTAGCAAAGCATTTTAGGGAATATCTCCAGGACACCCGCACCAATCAACCACACCGCCCCATGGCCCAACATTTCAACTCCTCCTCCTACTCTGCCGAGGACATGGAGGTCCTGGGTCTCCCTCACCACCAGACGCCTGGAGGAAGAACGCATCATCTTCTGCCTTGGAACACTTAAACCCCAGGGCATCAATGTGGACTTCACCTGTTTCCTTAAATCCCCCCCCACCACCTTATCCCAGTTCCAAACTTCCAGCTCAGCACTGTCCTCATGACCTGTCCTACCTGCCAATCTCCCTTCCCACCTCCTTTCTGACCTATACCTCCATCCCCACCTCCATTCACCTATTGTACTCTATGCTACCTTCCCCACCCTCCCCTCTGACCTATCACCTCCATCCCCACCCCCATTCACCTCTTTGCTACCTTCTCCCCAGCCCCACCCTCCCCCTTTTATCTCTCCATCCCGGAGGCTTCCTGCGTCTGTTCCTGATGACGGGCTTTTGCCCAAAACATCAATTTTCCTGCTCCTCGAATGCTGCCTGACCTGCTGTGCTTTTCCAGCACCACTCTAATCTAAACCGTTCTGTGTCTGTCAGCCCCTTCTTTCTTTATATCATACTGATATCCCAGTTCTCTGTACTGGTTGGGCTCTTCTTGCTGAGTCAGAAAGCTAGGGCTTGAATTTCAGTGAATGCCAATCTTATTTCTGCCCAACTTCTTTTCTGGCCACATTATTGAGGTGTTTGAGAATTGAGAAACCGAGGAAGTGTCCTAAAGAGGAGCGAGCAGCTTGAGTTGGTCAGGAGGTCTGTGAGGTCGAGTTACAGAGATTTCCCCCCCCCCCCCCTCAGACTGTACACTGCCTGGACTGACTGCTGCACGCCCTCTGTTGTCAGGCTGCATGAAGTCACGCAGCTCAATCTTCTTTTTATTTATTTAAATCATTGCTGTCAGAATTGGAATGTTGGATTTCTGCAGTGCATTGAACCCTTGTTTGAGTCCCGGCGTTCAACTCCACCCCAGTGTGGGGGTGAGGAGCTGGTGCCCAAGCACTACAGTATTATCAAGTGTCAGTTCTTTGTTCCACAGCTTTCGCGATGCTGTTTCTCCCCAGGTTTAAGTATCTCGCTGCTCCGAAACTAACCCAGCTGGTGACCAGAGAACTTTAACCCCTCCAACCACCAGTCACTAATGCTGGCCCTCCTTTTCCCAGAGCAGCAGAGGTTAACAGATTGGGAGATCCGAACCATCTGCATACTGGCTCTCCGCAGATGGAAGGGGCGCTGAGTGACCCGGTCTCTTGAGATCTCTGCTCTACTAACTAACCAGAGAATATTACCAGCTCACTCACCACAACCTGGCAGAAAGCTGCATCACCCTGAAACCCCTCTTCCTAGAACTGACTATGAATAAATAGCGTCTGCAAATGTGGCTACTGCTCACTCTCTGAATGTTAAAAACTCTGGTTCCAACCTGATTCAGACACAGCAGTTCTGTGGTTCGTGGAGGTGGGGTAGTCAGGTGGGCAAGATCATGGGTGGCACAGTGGCTAGCACTGCTGTCTATCAACGCCAGGGACCCAGGTTCGATTCCAGCCTCAGGCGAATGTGTGGGGTTTGCACATTCAGGTCTTTGTGGGTTTCCTCTGGGGGCTCCAGTTTCCTCCCACAGTCCAAAGATGTGCAGGTTAGGTGAACTGGCCAAGCTCAATTGCCCAGAGATCAGTTGTTGGGCAGCTGCTGTTATGGACTGTTACAACCTCAGTGATTTACTTTCTGAAAAGCTTTGAAACTAGCAATAGGAAGGCAAAAGAAATTTTAGGCACAGCGGAGGGAGGAGATGTGTGACTAAAGGCAATAAATGTCTACGCTGTTCATTTCCAGTTTCTAGTTAATAACAAAGGAATATTAAAGTTCATAGAAGTCCAGGCAAGTATAATAGTTTAAAGGGATCTAGCAGGACAGTTCAGTCAAGTTGAATGCACATCCTCTGGAATCTGAGAAGCCATGAATACTTATCATGCCGTTAGTGAGCCCAGGTGCAGCAAGTGTCACTGGTTGTACAAGCTTGAGCTCCAGGCTTCAAGCTCAAGCAGTGGCTGGAGTCACATGAGGAATGACCACCTCTCTGAATGTGCTATCCACAGAAAATTGCCTCAAGTTAGGGATAAGTATGTACAATAGGGAATTGGTGACCATCAGGCTCGGGTTAAGTAGGCCCAGTAGGGAATAGGTGACCATCAGGCTCGGGATACGTAGGCCCGGTAGGGAATAGGTGACCATCAGGCTCGGGATAAGTAGGCCCAGTAGGGAATAGGTGACCGTCAGGCTCGGGATACGTAGGCCCGGTAGGGAATAGGTGACCATCAGGCTCGGGATGAATAGGCCTGGTAGGGAATAGGTGACCATCAGGCTCGGGTTAAGTGGGCCCGGTAGGGAATAGGTGACCGTCAGGCTCGGGATACGTAGGCCCGGTAGGGAATAGGTGACCATCAGGCTCGGGATGAGTAGGCCTGGTAGGGAATAGGTGACCATCAGGCTCGGGTTAAGTGGGCCCGGTAGGGAATAGGTGACCATCAGGCTCGGGATGAGTAGGCCCGATAGGGAATAGGTGACCATCAGGCAGTCCCAGAGGAAAAGTCAGATAGAGCAGGAGTTGCCAGAGATCCGAACTGGTGTACCATTCTGGATGTCACTGAGAATGATGGATTCATCAAAGAGTGCAGAAGGAGCACAAACCCCTGGCCCCGTGTCCCAGAATGTCTGCAGGTCCTCCTGGGGAAATCCTGATGATGTGCTGATAGATTCAGGGAGGTATTGTCATCGTGCAGTTGGCATTTGGGGAGCAATGTAGAATATTAGCAAGCAGGAGCTCAAATGTCCCCTCCAAATTGCTGTAGCCTCCTGAGGCACTGGGACTACCTCTCGGGAATCGGGCCCAGCCTGACAATTTACAGCTGAGCAGAGCTGGGGCTGAGTCCCCCTGCAGAGTATTTTGCTCGTGCTGTTGGAGAGGTTTTAAACTAACTCAGGAGGAGTGTGCGAAAGCTTCAGAAAGCAATAACTGGTGAACAACATGCTGGAAGAGCAAGCACTAAAATAGAGAACAATATGGCATGCAGTGACATGGGGAAAAGGCAGAAGATTAGCACTAAGTAACAGGAGAAAGTGAGGACTGCAGCTCGGAGTCAAGGGTGTGGCGCTGGAAAAGCACAGCAGGTCAGGCAGCATCCGAGGAGCAGGAGAGTCAGGTAAAAGTCATTCATCAGGAATGAGGCTGGGAGCCGAGGGGTGGTGGGGAGGGTGCTGAGAGTGTGATAGGTGGATAGAAGTGGGGGTAATGGTGATAGGTCGAAGAGGAGGGTGGAGCAGATAGGTGGGAAGGAAGATGGGCAGGTCATGAGGGCGGTGCTGAGTTAGGTTGGAACTGGGGTAAGGTGAAGGGAGGGGAAATGAGGAAACTGGCAAAATCCACATTGATGCCATGGGGTTGGAGGATCAAAAGGTGGAAGATAAGGCGTTCTTTGTCCCAGCGTTGGGTGGTTAGGGAGTGACGATGAAGGAGGTCCAGGACCTACATAACCATGGTGGAGGGGGAGTTGAAATGTTCGGTGGTGGGGCTGGTTATTTTGAGTGTACTGGAGACATTCTCTGAAGCACTCTGCGAGTAGGTGTCTGGTCCCCCCAATGTAGAGGAGACCACATCAGGAGAAATGGATACAGTTAGTGACGTGTGGAAGTGCAGGTGAAACTTTGATGGATGTGGAAGGCTCCTTTGGGGTCTTGGATGGAGGTGTGGGCACAAGTTTTGCAATTCCTAGGTGGCAGAGGAAGATGCCGGGAGGGGAGAGTGGGTTGGTGGTGCGGGGGGCATGGACACAAGAGTCACAGAGAGAATGGTCTTCATGGAAAGCGGATAGGGGTGGGGAGGGAAATATATCCCTAGCGATGGCGTCAGTTTGTAGGTGATGGAAATGGCAGAGGGTGATGTAGTGTATATGGAGGTTGGTAGGGTGGAGTGTGAGGACCAGGGGGGAATTCTGTCCTTGTTGCAGTTGGAGGGCTGGGGTTTGAGGGCAGAGGTGCGGGAAGTGGATGAAATGCACTGGAGAGCATCATCGACCATGTGGGAGGGGAAATTGTGGTCTTTGCAGAAGGAGGCCATTTGCTGTATTCTGTGTTGGAACTGGTCCTCTGGGAGCAGATGCTGCAGAAGAATTGGGAATAAGGGTTAGCGTTTTTATAAGAGGCAGGGTGGGAGGAGTCCAGGTAGCTGTGGGAGTCGGTGGGTTTGTAGAAGATGTCAGTGTTGAGTCAGTTACTGTTGATGGAGAGGTCCAGGAAGGGGAGGGAGGTGCCCGAGCTGGTCCAGCTGAACTTGAGGTCTGGTGGAATGCGTTGGTTAAGTTGAGGTAATGAGGGCAGTAAAAGCAATGCATACATGAATCGTTGGTGACTTTGCCAGTTTGATTCTCTGAATCTACAAGTTCACAGGGGTCATGAGAAACAATTTATAAAATAAAATGAGAACGACTGTTGTGAATCCAACTGGGGAGGGGGGTGGAATTGAGCAAGGTTGGATCTGGTCTTATGGTAATAAATAATCTGAGTAAGCGATCAAGGGAGCTATGATTGTAACATCATCGATGTTAGCATTCAGTTTGCAGTTGAGAGATCTGGGTTGGAAACAATTCCTAAACTTAACGAAGGGTAGTTACAGAAGGAGATGCCAGTAGAAGACCTGGAACGCAGAAGAAGGGTTTGAGGAACACTGGCAGATGTTCAAGAAAATAGGTCAGAGCTCACCATAGAAGTACGTTTCAGGGAGGAAGTGTTCCATCCTGCCACCATTGTCTCCTTTTCTGATTTGGGTCTCGTGGCAGCATGATGCAAATTTTTGTGACGGCTCTGACTGGGAAAACCCTCACTGACTGTGGAGGCCCGTGAGAGTGAAGAAAAAGGTCCAGGACAAGGAGGAGATTCCTTTATCCCTGACCCACGCACCACCCACCCCCTCCAACTCGCAATGCCCCTGCAGATCAGCAGTGTTTGATTTTTGCTGGAGATGGCTCCACCCTGTCTGACTACAACACCGATAAAGAGCCAACTCTCTATCTGGCGCAATGTCTGAGGGGCAGTGCTTTGGAACCTTCCCTTCACCTTCTCACTCGGAAATGTGACTGTGACGAGATGACAAGCTACAAGGGCTACATACATTATCGTCATGCATCAAACTGTCACAAAACCAAATGTAACCTCCCAAGCAATCTGCATTCCACAGGAAGAAGCTGCAGTTGTTGACCTTGATGTGATCAGGTTTGTGCTAAATCTCCAATGAAAGCACACATTGCATCACTATTAAAAAAAATCTGCCACTGCAAATGGCAAAGTTACCAACATCATTCAAATTGCAAGTATAACATCCAATGGGGCAAGATTAGTGATAATCATAATAGAACAATTCAAAGTTTGGGAGAAGATTTGTAGCTCGGGTGCTTGTTGTTGTGGTTCTGTTCACCGAGCTGGGAATTTGTGTTGCAGACATTTCGTCCCCTGTCTAGGTGACATCCTCAGTGCTTGGGACCCTCCTGTGAAGCGCTTCTGTGATCTTTCCTTCGGCATTTATAGTGGTTTGTCTCTGCCGCTTCCGGTTGTCAGTTCCAGCTGTCCGCTGCAGTGGCCGGTATATCAGGTCCAGGTCGATGTGCTGATTGAATCTGTGGATGAGTGCCATACCTCTAGGAATTCCCTGACTGTTCTCTGTTTGGCTTGTCCTATAATAGTAGTGTTGTCCCAGTTGAATTCATGTTGCTTGTCATCTGCATGTGTGGCTACTAAGGATAGCCACGTTACCATACATCAGGAGCATATCCGAACTGACAGCCAGACTACTGCGGCCACTAGGACTCATAACAGCACACAAACCAACAGCCACTCTCAGATAACAACTCACCAGAACGAAGGACTTGATACCCAGCATGAGCAAAACCAATGTAGTGTATAAAATCTCATGCAAGGACTGCACAAAACACTACATAGGACAAACAGGAAGACAGCTAACGATCCGCATCCTTGAACACCAACTCGCCACGAAATGACACGACCAGCTATCCTTAGTAGCCACACACGCAGATGACAAGCAACATGAATTCAACTGGGACAACGCTACTATTATAGGACAAGCCAAACAGAGAACAGCCAGGGAATTCCTAGAGGCATGGCACTCATCCACAGATTCAATCAATAAGCACATCGACCTGGACCCAATATACCGACCACTGCAGTGGACAGCTGGAACTGACAACGGGAAGCGGCAGAGACGAACCACTATAAATGCCAGAGGAAAGATCACAGAAGCGCTTCACAGGAGGCTCCCAAGCACTGAGGATGTCACCTAGACAGGGGACGAAACATCTGCAACACAAATTCCCAGCTCGGCAAACAGAACCACAATAATAGAACAATGCTGGCACAGTGACTCAGTGGTTAGCACTGCTGCCTCACAGCACCAGGTTCAATTCCAGCCTTGGGTGACTGTGTGGAGTTTGCACATTCTCCCCACGTCTATGTGGATTTCCTCCGGGTGCTCTGCCCACAGACCAAAGAAGTGCAGGTCAGGTGAATTGGCTATGCTCAGTTGCCCATAGTGTTAGGTGCACTAGTCAGAGGGAAATGGTCTGGGTGGGTAACTCTTCGCAGGGTCAGTGTGGGCCCAAGAGCCTGTTTCCACACTGTAGGGAATTTTTAAAAAATACTAATAGTGTTCCAAAAATATTGGGGGAGGAGCAAGTAAATAAATGCAATAATGAAACAAATAGAAATTTATTGTCATTTGACCCCACCATGGGATTTATGTCAATGACAGAACTCATATGTAATAATAAGTTCATCACAGTTCAGTTAACAGCTTCCCAGGCTCAGGGAAAGCTGATTTAGGAATGATGGATTATCCTGAAGATGAGGCTGTCACACCGAGCTACTGAAATACTGTGCTGGAAGCCGCTGCTGAAGATGCCCATCATTCCTGGATAAGAATGATTGCTGGGCTGCTGGAATACCTGGATCTCGAAGATTGACGAAGATCTCTGCATGGGGATAAGACGTCCATGTGGGATGAGACAGTCGCACAGGAAGACAGACCAAGCCAAGCTGAGACCTCCCTTCTCCAGGTACCTGGAGCCTTGGCCTAGCCTGCGGGTCTGGGCCGGGGGAGTTAGTCAAGGACCTGTTCCTCACTTGCCAGGAGACCCTGGGCTAGGGTAGAACGATTTCTGGATCACCATCACCAGAGGCCAAAAAAACAAAATGAAGAGAAAAGAAATAGCTCAAGAGAAAAGCAGCAAGAGCAAAAAGTAAAAAACAGAGAAAGGAAGCCTCAGTGGTTAGCACTGCTGCCTCACAGCACCAGGCACTCTGATTTGATTCCACCCTTGGGCCACTGTGTGGAGTTTGCATATTCTCCCCATGTGTCTGTGGGTTTCCTCTGGGTGCTCCAATTTCCTCCCACAGTCCAGAATTGTACAGGTTATGTGGGTTGACCATGGGAAATGCTCTGGGTGGAATGCTGTTCAGAGGGGGTGGTGTGGACTCAATGTGTCAAATCGCCTGCTCCCACACTGTTGGGATTCTATGATTCTCTGAAAGCTGATCAGCTCAGATCCTCTATATTGCTGCTGTCTTGACAATGATCACTAAGGAACAGCGCTAGGAAAGCTAATGAGGCCAAGATTCCCAGCTGCCTGAAACTAATGGATTGCATCCTTGTATTTTAAAAGCAGTAGCTACTGAAATAGGGTTGCATTTATAATCTTCCAAGTATCCTTAGGTTCAGATAAAGTCCCAGAGGATTGGAAAACTGCCAATGTAATACCCTTCAAAAAGGGTTGGGGCACAAAAATACATGTTGGTTAGGCCATTTAACTTGTCATTGGAAAAGTCGTAGAATTTTATTGTACAGAAGGAAACCATTTGATCCATCATGTCTGTAAAGGCTCCCAAAAGAGCTAGCTATTCCCACTCTCCAGCCCCATCTCCATCACCCTCTAACTTCATCCCTTTCAAATATATATCCAGCTCTATAGAAAACTGTGAAATCCACTTGCACCATTCTCCCAGCCAGCAGATTCCAAGTCCTAACAACTCCTTCACTAAAGAAGTTTCTCCTCATTTCACTCCAGACTCTCTTGCTGACAATCTTGAAGGTGTGGCTGCTAGTTACAAACATACTCTTCTTTATCCAATCGAAATTGTATGTAACTTTGAACATCTCAATGAAGTTACCTCTTAAACTTCTCTGCTCCAAGGAGACCAACAGTTCAGGCAGCATCCGAGGAGCAGTAAAATCGACGTTTCAGGCAAAAGCTCTTCCTGATGAAGGGCTTTTGCCCGAAATGTTGATTTTACTGCTCCTCAGATGCTGCCTGAACTGCTGTGCTCTTCCAGCACCACTAATCCAGAATCTGGATTCCAGCATCTGCAGTCATTGTTTTTACCCATGCAGACCAAGCCTGACCTCTTTAATCTTGTGTGTAAAACCCTTCATTCCTAGCATTGTTCTAGTGAAGCTCATTTGAACTCTCTCCAGCCCACTCTCTCAGTGGGGCAGGATAGACTGGAACCAAAGGTTAATGGGAAAAACAGAGGTTGAACAGTGGATCACCTTCAAAGAGGAGATGTTTCAGGCACAGAAAAGGTATATTCCCTCAAAATGGAAAGGTAGAACAAGCAAATCCAGTATCCTTGGATGAAAAGGGAGATAGAAATGAAGATAAAGAAGAAAAGTGTGCCAATGCCAAGTAGAGAATACAACTGAAAGCCAAGAGAGATACCAAATGTGTAGAGGGGAAGTGAGAAAGCAATTACAGGAAGGAAAGTTGGATTGTGAGAAAAGACTGACATCTAACAATTTATCCCAACTTGTTTTCCAAGCTCATTGAAAGTGGTTAAAGGAGGAGACGGGCATTTCTGCAGAGACTCGGGACATAGCTGTGGTATTAAATAAATATTTTTCATCTGTCTTTACCTACAAGACAGATGCTACCCAGGCCATGGCAGCAAAGATGGGAACTCAGTCACTAGGAGGGTTTAAAACTAAAAAGGATTAAGCATTGGTACATAATGATAAGTAGATATAGAAACAGATTGGGGAAAGATGATAATAAAGTCAAGACGTCACTTGTGGAAGTGATGTACAGGCAAATTATCTGTAGGGGTGGGACACAAAGGAAGACATAATGGGAGCTTGTTAGAAAAGGAGGGTGATATTCATAAGAGATTTTAACATACTTACACTGGAAAAAATCAGATGGGCAAAAGGTAGCCGGAATGAGGAGTTTGTAGAATGTTTTCAGGGTAATTTCTTGCACAACACATTCTGGAGCTGACCAGAGAGCAGGCGATCTGATATTCTGTAAAGACATAGGATTCATTCATTGTCTCCTAGTGAAGGCAGCATGAGATACCAGCCATCATAAATATAGTTGGATTTTACGTTCAGTTCGAGGGAGAGAGGAATGGGTCTGATACTATGTATTAAGATTTAAATAAATTATGAGGGCCTCAAAACGGAGCTGTGTTAGTTCGCTGTTATGTGTTACATGGAAGGACCATTCTGGAAATCAAGCCCCACGCCACCACAAACTGTACCAAACATGTACGCCTTACCTAATCATCCAAATAGTTACATTATTTCTCTTTCTCACTGTTACATGGAATAAAAGAGACTTCCACCAGATTTCTTCATTAAACTCAAAACCAACTCATTAGAAACAATTTCATGCTTTAACTAAGCTGGCTATCAAAGACACTACTATTCAGAATTCAATTCTGCCCTATCTCTAGTCCTAATACATATACACTTTAAATGTGGCCTAACCAAAGTCTTATAAAGCTACAACATGATATCCTGATTCTTGTACTCCATTCTCCAAGCAATCAAGGCAAGCATGCCAAATGCCTTCTTTACCACCCTATCTACTTGTGTGACCACTTTCAGGGAGATATGGACTTCAACCTCAAGATCCTTCTATACATCAATGCTATTCACAGTTCTGCCATTAACTGTATAGTTTTCCTGAGGGGTTGATCTCCCAAAGTGCAGCACTTCACATTTACCCAGATTAAATTTCATCTGCTATTTCTCCACCCAGACCTAGAGCTGATCAATATTCTGCTGTATCCTTTGACAACCTTCCACACTATCCACAACTCCACTGATCTTTGTATCGTCTGCAAGCTTACTAACCCACCCACCGATATTTTCATCCAAGTCATTTGTATATATCACAAACAGCAGAGGTCTCAGTATGGATCCCTGCAGAACCCCACTAGTCACAGATCTCCAGTCAGAAAAACACCCTTCCACCACTACACTCTCCCTTCTATAGCAACCCAATTCTGAACCCATGCAGCAAAGTCACTGTGGATCCCATACATATTAATCTTCAGGATGAGCCTACCATAAAGGTCCTTGTCTAAAGCCTTCCTAAAATCCACGTAGACAACACCCACTGCTCTACCCTCATCGATCACCTTTGTCACCTCCTTGAAAATTCAAGTTATTAAGACATGACCTGTCCTGCACAAAGTCATGCTGACTGTTCCTAATTAGGCCATGCTTTTCTAAAAATGTGTGTAAATTCTATCCCGAGGAATTCTCTCCTATAGCTTCCTAATCACCAATGTGAAACTCACTGGTATATAGTTTCTGAGAATATTCCCATTTCCCTTCTTGAACAGGGGAGAAACATTAGCTACTTTCCAGTTCTCCAAGACCTCTCCAGTGGTTAGCAAGGTTATAGAGATCTTGGCTGAAAATGTGTTGCTGGAAAAGCGCAGCAGGTCAGGCAGCATCCAAGGAGCAGGAAACGATCCTGATGAGCGGTTTATGCCCGAAACGTCGAATTTCCTGTTCCTTGGATGCTGCCTGACCTGCTGCGCTTTTCCAGCAACACATTTTCAGCTCTGATCTCCAGCATCTGCAGACCTCACTTTCTCCTTATAGAGATCTTGGTCAAGGCTCCAACAATCACCTCTCTTGCCTCTCTCAATAACCTGGAGTAGATACCATTAGGCCCTGGGGACTTATCTACCTTAATGGTCTTCAAGAGACCAAACACCATTTCTTATATTTTCACAGTAATAAAAGCAAAAGTCGGCCATTTGGCCCATCGCGCCTGCACCGCCATTCATGAAGATCATGGATGATCTATCCATTGTTTCAGCTCCTCCAGCCTGCATTATTCTCATAACCCTTAATTCCCCTACAGGCAAAAAACTCATCCAACTGTGTCTTGAACATATTAAATGAAGCTGCCTCCATTGCTTCCTTGGGCAGAGAATTCCATAGGTTCACTCCTCTCTGGGATGAGTATGACTCCGTCTGAGGAAACCATGCTGACTATCCCTGGTTAGCTCATGCTTTTCCAAGTCTATGTTAATTCGCACCTTCAGAATTTTCTCCAATTGTTCCCAAACAACTGACATGGACCACAGCAGTCTGTCGTTTCCTGGTTCATCTTTACTACCCTTCTTGAAGAGTGGAACCACTTTGGCCTTCCTGTAGTCTCTGGGGACTTCCCTCATGGTTGGAATGCATTTAAAAATTTTTGTCAAGAGTCCTGCTTCATCTCCCACAGCAGCCTTGGATGCAATTCATCAGGGCCGGGGGTATTAAGTCAATTCTTAGGTAGACAGAGCCTCCAATGATATCCTAGTTTCTATGTCAAACTGCGCAACTGTTTCACAGTCCCTTTTCCTGAATTATGTACCTTTGTTCTCCTCTTCCACCACGAAGATCAAAGAAAAGTATTCATTCAACACCCTTCCAATACCCTGTGGCTTCACACACAATTTTCTCCCTTGTTCCTGAATGGGCCCTACTCTTTCCCTGGTTAACCGCTCTCCTTTAATATATTTATGAAATAGGTAAGGATTCTCCCCAATCCTGTTTAGAAAAACCATTCTACAAATATCTTAGGGACAAAAGGGTGACTAGGGAGAGATGTTCAAAGATGTTCAAAGATGCTCCTTAAAGATGTTCAAAGCTGCCTATTTGTGGAACAGCAGGAGCTGGGCAAGATGCTAAATGAGTATTTTGCAGCAGTGTTTACTGTGGAAAAGGACATGGAAGCTAGTGAACTTGGGGAAATAAATAGTGACGTCTTGAAAAATATCCATATTACAGCGGAGGAGGTGGCTGGACATCTTAAAGCGCATAAAGATGGATAATTCCCCTGATAAATCAGCTGATCAGGAGTACCATAAAACGTCTTGGAAAACAAGGGAGGAAATTACTGGGCCCCTTGTTGAGGTATTTGTATCACTGATAGCCACGGGCAAGGTGCCAGAGTACTGGAGCTTGGCTAATGTGGTGCCACTTTTAGGTAGAGAGAAACCAGTGAGCTATAGACTGGTGAGCCTGATGTCAGTGCTGGGCAACTTGGACCGAATCCTGAGGGACAGGATTTCTGTGCAATGTCAGTGCTGGGCAACTTGGACCGAATCCTGAGGATTTATGAGTATTTGGAGGGGTTTGGACTGTTTGTGGATAGTCAATGTGGGCTTTGCATGTGGGAGATCGCGTTTCGCTAACTTAATTGAGTTTTTTGAAGAAGTGATGAAGAGGATTGATGAAGGGCAGATGTGATCAATGTGGACTTCAGTCAGCCATTTGACACATATTCACATGGTAGACTATTAACAGGGTTAGATCCCATGTGAAACTAGAAAGGGTTCTGAAAAGATTTACAAGGATGTTGCCAAGGTTTGTAGGGTTTGAACCATAGGGAGAGGCCGAACAGGCTGGGGCTGTTTTCCCTGCAGCGTCAGAGGCTGAGGGGTGACCTTATAAAGGTTTATAAAATCATAAGGGGTATGGATAGAGTAAATAGACAAGGTCTTTTCCCCAGGATAGTAGAGTTCAAAATTAAAGGGCATAGGTTGAAGATGAGAGGGAACAGATTCAAAGTGGACCTGGGGGCAAATATTTCACTCAGAGGGTGTGTGTATGGAGTGAATTGCCAGAAGAAGTGGTGGAGGCTGGTACAATTACAATGTTTAAAAGGCATCTTGATGGGTACATGAATAGTTTGGGTTTAGAAGGATATGGGCCAAATGCTGGCTCATGGAACTAGATTAATTTAGGATATCTGGTCGGCATGGAGGAGTTGGACTGAAGAGTCTGTTTCCATGCTGTACATCTCAATGACTCGACGTAGAGAAAGTAGGTAACAAGGCATTCAGCACGCTTGCCTTTATTGCTCAGACTTTTGAATATAAACATTGGAACATTAAGTTGAAATTGTACAGAGTGTTGGTGTGGTCTCTTCTGGAGTACTGTATCCCATTTCTGTTCTCTCTGTTATAGGAAGGATATTATTAAGCTGGAGAGGGTTCAGGAGAGATCTACCAGGTTATTGCCAGAAACAGAGGGTAGTTAAAAGGAGAGGCTGGATAGACTGGGACATTTTTCACTGGAGCATAGGAAATTGAGCGGTGACCTTATAGAGATCACAGGGACATAGGTAAGGTGAATGGTAGGTGTCTTTTCCCTAGGGTAGGGGATTTCAAGACTGGGGGGCATATTTTTAAGGTGAGAGGAGAAAGATTTAAAATAGACACAAGAGACAATTCCTTTTCTTTCTAAAAAAGATATTTAGATAAGGACATGATCAGGAAATGTTGAGAGGAAGATGAGCCAAGTGCAGGCAGGTGGGACCAGTGTAATTTGCAATTATGCTTGGCATGGACTTATTGGATGAAGGGTCTGTGTCCATACTATATGAATCTATGGCTCTATAACTGCACTGCCCAGGACAAGAAGCTATAGAAAATTGTGAACACAGTCCAGACCATTATGCAAGCCAACCTTCCATCCGTTAACTCCACCTACACTGCCTGATGCCTCAGAAAGGCAGCCAACATCATCAAAGATCCCTCCCACCCAGTTACAATCTCTTACAAGTTCCATCATCAAGCAGGAGATATAAAAGCTTAAATATATATATACTAACAGGCTCAAGACATAGACTTCTGAATAGACCTCTCTCTAATTTCAAATCTAATGTTGATCTTGCTTTTTGTGCACCTTCTCTGCAGCTGTAACTTTGTATTTCTTGCTGTGTTCTGTTACCCCCTAGATCCTTTATGTTATGATTTGCCTGTACTGCATGCAAAACAAAACATTTCACTGTACTTAGGTACACGTGTCAATAATAAATCAAATCAAATCAAATTTCAAGGCAATGTGAGGGCAAAACGTTTTTAACCCAGGGGATGGTGAGAATCAAGAACTTATTGTCTGTACGACAGGAACCCTCACAACACTGAAGAAGTATTCAGATATGCATTTGCCAAGGCTATGGGCCAAGTGCTGGAAAATGCCATTACAATAGTGAGGTGGTTGTTTTTGACTGGCTCAGACGCACTGGCCCAAAGGGCATTTTCTGCACTGTAGATCTGTAACTGTATTATTCTATGGCCTATTAACTGAAATATAATTTGACCAATATTTTAAATTTATATCTCAAGTTTTCGAGGACAGAATTAGCAAGTGGTGTACAAAAACTATTGAACCTACTGCCTGTCAGCCGAAACACAGGGAGCATTGAAGTTTACCTCCCACATCCTACAGGGGGAGCTTGCAACTGCCCGAACATCCATTCACAATGTTCTGAATTCCAAAGAGACTATTGAAAAAAGCTATTAACCTTACCGAATCGGTGCACAGAACTTTTTTTTTGGTTAGAGGAGGAGGATGGTGTTTTGGTAGTGTTTCGGATAAAGCAACCTTCCAAATATATTACCTCACTTACTCAGCAGTCCCGTGCTCAGCATGTGCTCTGCCTATTCACAAGATTCACGAGTTATTAAAGGGTTAATATATCTTCCTGGCACCCTCCTGGTCCTTGCTCTCCCCATTCCCACTGCTGCTGCAAAAATGGAGGCCCCTGATCCCACGAGGTAAGTTTTTAAAGGATTAATTTACCTTCCCGGCTGCCCCTAGGTGCTCACTCTCACTCTTCCTGTTGCTGCTGCAGAAGTGGGGTGATTGGGAAACCTCAGTCAGTGATAAAACCTGCACCCTAAACACCCATTCCCACATTTGAGGAACCTTTTACAAGGCTCTTAATTGATTGTGTAGGACCATTTCCAGAAACAAAATATAGTAATCATAATGACCCTAATGGATGTCTTTACCAGATTTCCAGAGACCATTCCATTACAGAGTATCGTGGATGAAAGGATTATAGAAGAGTTACTCAAATGTTTCATTAGATGAAGGCTATCCACAGTGTTACAATTAGATCCAAGTTTTATATCAAGATTATTAAATGAAGTTATGAATAGTTTAGGTAAAATAATTCAAATCCACTGTGTACCATCCAGAACCACAGGGAGTGTTAGAACAGTAGCAGCAAACTTTAAAAACCATATTGAGGGCTCATTGTCATTACTGTCCAGCAGATGGGGATAAAGGAACTCCATCCGCACCTTTTGTAATTAGGGACGCACCAAATGAACTGACCAAATTTGGTCCATTTGAATTAGTTTTCAGACATAAGGTAAGATGACCACTGAAATTAAGGAGACATTGGTGGCTCAGAGTTCAGAGACCACGTATTTGGACTAATTGTCAAATTTTAGGGAGAGATTAAAAAGAGTGTGTGAGTTGCCTAGACAGCCAAACAGGAAGCAGACAAGAAATCAAACACTCACAATTTTGTAAGTGGAGATAAAATGTTAGTGTCCCTTCCAGTGACAGGTGAAAATTCAGCAGCAAGGTTTGAAGAGCCTTATCAATTGGAAAGAAATTGAGTGAGGTGTATTATTTGATAATGTTGCCAGATAGAAAGAAATGTCACAGAGTATGTCATGTGAATATGCTCAGAAGGTATTTTGATAGGGAAGGAAAGTAAAAGGTCTGTGCATTATTGGTTACAATTCAGAGTGAAGAACCAAATTCAGATGATTATGAATCGGATATTTCTCAAATTAAATTGGACATTAAGGAAGTTCTCAAAAATTGGGACAAATTATTGAGTTATCTTCCAGAGGAAAATTGAAAGAGTTATTATTAAATTGAAAGATTTGTGGGAATAAGCTGAGAAGTACCAGTCTAATTATGCATGATGTAGATATAGGAAATGCTTTTCCAATTAAGCACCATCCTTATAGCCTTAACTGTCTAAAGCTGGCACAGGATCATAAAGAGATTGAACACATGCTCAAAGACAATGAAATCAAAGTGAGCTGCAGAGACTGGAGTTCACCCACAGTAATGATGCCAAAGCCGGATGGTACCCAACAATTATATGTGGATTATCACAAAGTTAATGCAGTACAAGGTCTAATTCATATCCTCCTCTGCATTTGGAAGATTGTACTGAGTAGGTGGGACAAGCAACTTAAATTTCAAAGTTTGACTTACTCAGAGATGAGAGAATGTAATTGCCGACACATTGGCACAAGTTTAATGAAGTTTTCGTTTTTTTAGATTTAGCTTTGAGCAGATTCTGTTGTGAGTTTGAATAAGTAGAAACTTTCTTTTCCCTCCCTCAGTTACAGCTAGAAGCTAAGGTTTCTCCTTGCTGCTGAGTTACCTGTGATAAAAAAATCCATGTTTCCGAAGGTTCCTTTTTGCCAAGGAATGTTTGTGAGATGTTATACATTGGAACAGTTAATTAGTAAGAGGTACTGAATCTATTACTCAGCTAAGCTTTCCAAGAGAGTTAAGTTATTCTAAATTTCTCTTTCTTTGCTTGCATTTTAACTATAGTGTTTAAATAAATCATGCTCTGGTTAATGTTGAGTAGTTTGACCCATCACATTGCATTTGGAACATGACAGTTCACATTTGGCTTTAAAATAAGAAAATATTAGGGTAGGGTCTACCTTGTTAGAATATTTTGAGGGAGGCTGTTCTGGTCTATAACAAAGTTGTTGGGGCCAGGTACATTAGCTATATTCAGGAGGGAACTGGATGATGCCCTTGCAGCTAAAGAGATCAAGGAGTGAGCAGGAGTGGGACACTGACATCGCAGGGTCAGCCCTGATCATATTGAAAAGTGGTGCTGGCTCAAAGAGCCAAAAGGCCTACTCCTGTACCTATTCTCTTCATTTCTATGTTCTTGATTTTTCTCAACCATTTGATTAAACATTGTCTCTGATAAATGAATTTCAATTTCCTTGCCTGTATTCTTTGATTTCTCCTCCTGCTTCAACCTGTGGCTCTGTCAGCTTCTTACCACAGAGTCAGGAAAATTCCCAGGATATGCTTCCTGTAACACGGCAGTTGTCTGATTTTCCACTGTTATTTTTATTCAGCCACAGTAGGAATCACTGAGCACAGCTATTCACAATTTGTATAAATGATCTGGATGGGAGAACCTTTCCAAGTTGACTGATGACACAACACTAGCTGGCTCTGTGAGAAGGCTGCAAGGTGATTTAGGCAAAAATCAAGGGAGTGGGTAAATAGATGGCAGATGCAGTACAACGTGGATAAACGTGAACTTATACACTTCAGTGTGGAAAACAGAAAAGTATTATTTAAATGGTGACATACTGGGAAGTGTGGATGTATAAATTGATTTCAGTATCCTTGCACATCAGCCCATAGAAGTAAACAGGCAGATACAGCAACTAATTAGGAAGGCAAGTGTTATATTGGCCTTCAGTTTAAGAGGATTTGAGTTCAGGAATAGGGATGTCTTACTGCAGTTATACAGGGTCTTGTGAGATTGCACTTTGAGTATTGCATGCAGTTTTGATCCCCCTTCCTAAGAAAGGAGGCACATCCCATGCATGAAGTGGCGAGTCACTAATCACTGTATTCCATAGGCTTATGAATTAAGTTGTAGCTAATTAGCCTAAATGTGTGGTTTACTTAGACAATGTTGTAACAAAGAGTGATCAGTGTTCTCCCTTTTTTGCTTGCTGTGTGATCTGTACATAGAAGCAACTTCCAGAACCAGAAATCAATACCATAATCTGTGTTCACAAACCAGTGTGTAGAATGTTACAATGGCTATGCAACATAAGTGTAATGTTGACAGTAACACATGGACAGAGCATGGATGCAATTAGAGGACGTGTGGAAACATTGCAGTTAGCTGGCTTGGAATGCAACTATCCAAAAGTGAATTCATGGAAGAGTAACTTACCCGGGACATATTATTGACCAAGGATAGGGTGGCCAAGCATAGGAAAAGTCAATGCTCTGATCAAAATCTCTTCTTGAATGCTAACATTGCATTTGCCTGGGAACTGGGAAATCAGGAGATTTTTACTAATCTGAGATTCTGATTGGAAATTTATGTATAAATTCAAATCAATATTTGACCGTGAACAAATCTGGGGACAGAAACAAGCAAAAAAGGGTCAGAAGGCAAAATTGTTATACAATCCCAAAGATCGCTGAAGGTGTCAGCATGGGTGGACAGGATGGTGTAGAAGGTACGAAAGATGCTTGACGTCATTTGCTGGGGCACAGAATATAGAAACAAGGACATTTGTTACAACTTTATAAAACATTGATTAGGCCAGAGGTGGAATACTGTGTGCAGGTCTGGTCATCACACCATTGGAAGGACATGATAGCATTGGAAAGAGTGCAGCAGAGATTCACCAGGATGTTGCCTGGGTTGGAAGATCTCAGTTATGAGGCAAGACAAGATCAACTGAAATTTGTTTTTTCTTGGAGCCGGAGAAGCCAAGGGGTGATCTGATTGAAGTATACAAAATAAGATGGCACCAATCTTCACAGTGCATGATACCAGCAACATGCATGGGGGAGGGGTGAGTGTAGAAGAGGAGGCTAAGGAGACCGTATTGGGGAAGCTGAAAGATTTGAAGGAGCTAAATGACACAGAACTAAAGACATTGTTGCTAACTTTGCAGATGTCACAAGGATAGGTGGAGGGATAAGTAGCTCTGAGGAAGCAGGGAGGCTACAGAAGGACTTGGGCAGGCTAGGAATGGAACAATGTGGGAAAAATACAGGATAGCCAGGAGGGATCTGAAGAAAGGTATTAGGAGAGCTAAGAGAGGACATGAAAAATCTTTGCCAGGTAGGATCAAGGATAAACCCAAGGCCTTTTATGCGTATGTGAGAAACATGGGAATGACGAGAACGAGGGTAGGTCCGATCAAGGACCGTAGTGGGAGACTGTGTATTGAGTCGGAAGAGATAGGAGAGGTCTTGAATGAGTACTTTTCTTCAGTATTTACAAATGAGAGGGACCGTATTGTTGAAGAGGAGAGTATGAAACGGACTGGTAAGCTAGAGGAGATACTTGTTAGGAAGGAAGAAGTGTTGGGCATTTTGAAAAACTTGACGATAGACAAGTCCCCCGGGCCTGACGGGATACATCCTAGGATTATGTGGGAAGCAAGAGAGGAAATTGCAGAGCCATTGGCAATGATCTTTTCATCTTCACTGTCAACGGAGGTGGTACCAGGGGACTGGAGAGTGGGGAATGTTGTGCCCCTGTTCAAAAAAGGGAATAGGGATAACCCCGGGAATTACAGGCCAGTTAGTCTTACTTCAGTGGTAGGCAAAGTAATGGAAAGGGTACTGAGGGATAGGATTTATGAGTATCTGGAAAGACACTGCTTGATTAGGGACAGCCAGCACGGATTTGTGAGGGGTAGGTCTTTCCTTACAAGTCTTATTGAATTCTTTGAGGAGGTGACCAAGCATGTGGATGAGGGTAGAGCAGTGGATGTAGTGTACATGGATTTTAGTAAGGCATTTGATAAGGTTCCCCATGGTAGGCTTATGCGGAAAGTCAGGAGGCATGGGATAGTGGGAAATTTGGCCAGTTGGATAGGGAACTAGCTAACCAGTCAAAGTCAGAGAGTGGTGGTAGATGGTAAATATTCAGCCTGGAGCCCAGTTACAAGTGGAGTTCCGCAGGGATCAGTTCTGGGTCCTCTGCTGTTTGTAATTTTTATTAATGACTTGGAAGAGGGAGTTGAAGGGTGGGTCAGTAAATTTGCAGACGATACAAAGATAGGTGGAGTTGTGGATAGTGAGGAGGGCTGTTGTCAGCTGCAAAGGGACTTAGGTATGATGCAGAGCTGGGCTGAGGAGAGGCAACTGGAATTCAACCCTGTCAAGTGTGAGGTTGTCCATTTTGGAAGGACAAATAAGAATGCAGAATACAGGGTTAACGGTAGGGTTCTTAGTAAGGTGGAGGAACAGTGGGATCTTGGGGTCTATGTTGATAGCTCTTTGAAAGTTGCCACTCAGGTGGATAGAGCTTGTAAGAAGGCCTATGGTGTATTAGCGTTCATTAGCAGAGGGATTGAATTCAAGAGTCGTGAGGTGATGTTGCAGCTGTACAGGACCTTGGTAAGGCCACATTTGGAGTACTGTGTGCAGTTCTGGTCGCCTCACTTTAGGAAAGATGTGGAAGCTTTGGAGAGGGTGCAGAGAAGATTTACCAGGATGTTGCCTGGAACGGAGAATAGGTCGTACGAGGAACTGCGAAGGATGAGGGGTGACTTGATAGAGGTTTATAAGATGATCAGGGGAATAGATGGAGTAGACAGTCAGAGACTTTTTCCTCAGGTACAACAGAGTGTTACAAGGGGGCATAAATTCAAGGTGAAGGGTGGAAGGTATGGGGGGATGTCAGGGGTAGGTTCTTTACCCAGAGAGTGGTGGGGGCATGGAATGCGCTGCCTGTGGGAGTGGCAGAGTCAGAATCATTGGTGACCTTTATGCAGCAATTAGATAGGTACATAGATAGGTGCTTAAGCTAGGACAAATGTTCGGCACAACATCGTGGGCCGAAGGGCCTGTTCTGTGCTGTATCGTTCTATGTTCTAAAGTGAGGTCATGCCCATTAGTTGGAAGAATAAAGGAGTAGACTGATTATAAACAGTGAAATGCTTCGGAAATCCAAAGCACAAAGGGACTTCGGACTTCTAGTTCAAGATGTTAAAGTTAACATGCAGGTTTAGGTGGTAGTTAAGAAGGCAAATGCAATGTTAGCATTCATTTTGAGAGAGCCAGAATACAAGAGCAATGATGTACTCAGTGGAGTTTAGAAGGATGAGGTGCTATCTGATTAAAACTGACAGAGGACTGAGAGACTTGCCCCACCATAGTGGATGTGGAGAAGATGCTTCCACTATTTGGTGAAACTATGACCCAAAAGTACAGCCTCAGTGAAGGGACGACCCTTTAAAACTGAGATGTGAAAGGATTTCTTCAGACAGAACGGGGTTAATCTGTGGAGTTTTTTGCCACAGAAGAGTTGTGGAGGCCAAGTCGGTGAGTGTATTTAAGATTGCGATAGCTAAGTTCTTAATTAGTCAGGGGATTAAGGGATAAGACAGGAGAGTGGGATTGAGAAACGTAGCAACACATTCAATTAATGATTGAATGGCCGAGGACACTCGATTGGTCAAATGGCCTAATTCTGTTCCCATATCTAATAGTCTAATGTCATGGAAGTGCATTTGGAATCACTAGCCCTGGTTCTTGGGAATGAGGTGGACCAAGATGATCATACTGACATAATATTTAGGGGACAGTGATCATTGTATAAAGAGTAATAATTATTTGAGGATTTTGAGAATGTCAATATTGAGAGGTCATTTCACTTTATGGGAGAGTATTGGAAAAGAGAACATAATTTCACAGCAGTGTCGCTCTGAGATAAGGAGAAACGTGGATAACCAATCTGTGGAATTCTTTACCAGAGCACTGGAGGCTAAATCATTAAGAATATTCATTGTTGAGATGTGCAGATTTTTAATCAGGAAGGATTCAGGGGATCAGGCATGAAAGTGGAATTGTGGATGATAGTTCAGCCATAATCTCACTGAATGGCAGTCAATTCAAAGGGCTGAATTCTACCAGAACTCTACTTCTGTTCTTATGAAAGATATGGTTCAGGCAGCAGAATGTAAAGCAGCCTTTCAGAAGCTGTAATCGTATTAGTTGAACCAGTCTTAACTAAACCATTTAAAATACCAATTGATTCCAGTGGCTTGAGGTAGGAATGGCTCTGACCTTTCAGTTGCTTACCATTTCAATTAAAGTGCCTCGAATTCACGCATTTCTATCTGAGCTTGCTGCAGTGTTTCAACAGCTCTCAAAGCAAGTTGAACAGCATCTCATTTCAAGTTAGACACTTCACAGCCCTGAGGACTCAGCATTGAGTTCAACAATCCCATGGTACTGTTATGGGAGGTGTCTTTCAGAGAGATTTGTTCTATCCTGCTTCTTTTGAAGTGGTCTGTTATAAACCTGACACTGAGTTGACTGCTCCATGGAGCTGGGATTTTTAAAAAAATTATTCAGAGAAGCATGAGTGGGTGGAGTCAGGATCATACAGATTTTCATTTTTGGAAGTTGGGGTTTAAAGCTGCTGGATACAGCGCTCTCTCTGCTGCTCGATTCATTCATTCCAGTCTTCTTCTCCTGGACTGGAGGAAACAACAAATGGGAAAATCTGTTTTGCTTAATTTGCCTTTGCCAAGGGTGTGTTTATGGGATGCTGCTATATTGGAACAGTTATGAGTAGTAGATCAAATATATATTTTTTGTTAAGTATTTTGATAGAGTTGAAGATATACCTTTTTTATGTTTGTATTTTAACTATGTTGTAAGATTAGTGTTTTGCTTAGTCTAATAGTTTGACCAATTGAATCACATCTGGATTCAATTATTTAATTTAATTATAAATAACATACAAGTTAGTGTCTTGGCTATTTCCTTGACATATTTTGAGGGGTTTTTGTCTGATCCATATCAGCATGAACACTCCTCAATTTCAAATGATCACCTACCCACTCCGCCCACCTCACATCCTACGTGTTTGGTTGGATTCGTTCTAGACAGATCTGACCCATTTTCTTATTTTCACATTTGTCATTATCATTTTTGCTGTATCTCATTCGCTCCTTTACCACGTCATTCGTCTTTTGCTCTGGACATCCTCGCTCTCTACTCCACTCAGTCCTCCTCCCTTTATTCTGGATCAGTGGTGCTGGAAGAGCACAGCAGTTCAGGCAGCATCCATCGAGCAGCGAAATCGACGTTTTGGGCAAACGCCCTTCATCAGGAATAAAGGCAGAGAGCCTGAAGCGTGGAGAGATAAGCTAGGGGAGGGTGGGGGTGGGGAGAGGGTAGCATAGAGTACAATGGGTGAGTGGGGGAGGGGATGAAGGTGATAGGTCAGGGAAGAGAGGGTGGAGTGGATAGGGGGAAAAGGAGCAAGGCAGGTCAGACAAGTCCAGACAAATCATGGTGTGGGAAGGGGAATGAGGAAGCTGTTGAAGTCCACATTGAAGCCCTGGTTGAAGTGTTCTGAGGCAGAAGATGAGACGTTTTTCCTCCAGGCGTCTGGTGGTGAGGGAGCGGCGGTGAAGGAGGCCCAGGACCTCCATGTCCTCGGCTGAGTGGGAGGGGGAGTTGAATGTTGGGCCACGGGATGGTGTGGTTGATTGGTGCGGGTGTCTCAGAGATGTTCCCTCTGCTAGGAGGCACCCAGTCTCCCCAATGTAAGGAGACCGCATCAAGAGCAACGGATACAATATTAGTGGATGTGCAGGTAAAACTTTGATGGATGTGGAAGGCTCCTTTAGGACCTTGCATAGAGGTGTGAGAAGAGGTGTGGGCACAGGTTTTACAGTTGCTGCAGTGGCAAGGGAAGGTGCCAGGATGGGAGGGTGGGTTGCAGGGGGGCGTAGACCCTCCTCCCTTTATGTCAACAGCATAAAGACAATCCCTTAGCCAGCCCCTTTAATTTCTTAAGAAATCATACTGGACTCAGAATGTTAATTCTATTTCCCTCTGATGCTGCCAGGCCTGCTGCATTTCTCCCACATTTCCTCTTTTAATTTCAACTTTCAGCATCTACAATTGTTTGCTTTCAAGGGAAAAGTTGCTTCAGAAACACTGAAAGGGCAAATGGAGGATGGAAGATTGAGAATTGGCACATCCATAGCCTCAGGTTCCTCCTCAAGAGTTGAAAGAAACTAGAGGAAAATTGAAGCAAAGCATCTGTTCGGGGTCTGTAATCTGGACTGCTGGCTGAGCTATGCTTCACTATCATTTTTAAAATTTTGCCCACTCCCAATATGTGTATTGTCTTGGATCTTTTTATGTGTCTGTTTGTACGTTTATGAAACTTTTTTGAAAAGGATAAAGTTTAAGCTATGATGAATTATAAGTTAATGATCCATGTTTCTTTTCTGTCATTGGTTAATATTTGTCTGCAATAGCTCAGTACTGAAAGCTGCTGAATATTTTCTTTTCACCCGAGTTTGTCATTCAGGGGACGACCTGGGGGCTTTGTGGATTGAACAGAGAACAGTACAG
This sequence comes from Hemiscyllium ocellatum, assembly GCF_020745735.1. NCBI lineage: Eukaryota > Metazoa > Chordata > Chondrichthyes > Orectolobiformes > Hemiscylliidae > Hemiscyllium > Hemiscyllium ocellatum. The sequence goes on along the minus strand of NC_083418.1, from coordinate 8,982,734 downwards.
CAAAGGAACAGGCCATTTGGCCCATTGTGTCTGTGCCAACCATGATGTCATTCTAAATGAATCCTCCAGTTGGAAAGATGCAGTAACAACAGCTGTCATACTGGGTAACATTAATTTCTCTAACATTGACTGGGCGTCACTTAGACCAAGAAGATTAGATGGTTCAGAACTTGTTAAGTGCATTGAAGGGAGTTTCTTGAAACACTAAGTGGATAGGCCAACTAGATGAGGGGCCAGACTCGACCCTGTATTGGCTAATGAGCCAGGCAAGGTGACTGACCTTTCAGTGGGAGGCCATTTTGGAAACAGTGATCACAACATCATAAGTTTTAAGATCGCTGTGAATAAGGATAAGGGAGTACTTTGGAGTCTAAGTTGGGGGAAGGCAAGTTACATCATATTTGGCAGGAGCTGGGGGTGGTAATTGGGAGGAGCTGTTATTGGCTAAGTCCATATTTGACAAGTGGGAATTGTTTAAAGCCCTGCTGACCAGTTCAGGATCAGCATGTTTCAGTAAGGAGGGAGGACAAGGATGGCAAGGTAAGGTAACCTTGGATAACGTGAGTTTAATCAAAAGGAAAAAGAAGCATATGTAAGGTTTAGGAAGCTCAGATTGGACAGGGCCCGTGAGAAACATAAAGAAGCAGGAAAGAACTCGAGCAGAGAATTAGAAGAGCAAAAAGGGGTGATAAAATGACCTTGGTAAGTAGGGTTTAAATGAATCCAAACGCATTCTATACAGAGAACATAGATCATTACTACACAGTACAGGCCCTTCAGCCCTCAATGTTGCACCAATCTGAAGCCCATCTAACCTGCACTACTCCACTTACATCCATATACCTATCCAATGACCATTTAAAACACCCTTAAAGTTAGCAAGATGACTACTGTTGCAGGCAGGGTGTTCCACACCCCTACCACACTCTGAGTAAAGAAACTACCTCTGACATCTGTCCTACATCTATCATACATTAAAAACATGAGGGTAACTGGGGAGAAGGTAGAACCACTCAAGGATAAAGGAGGGAACTTGTGCTTGGAGGCAGTGGATCTGGATGAGATCCTGAATGAATATTTTGCATTGGTATTCACCCAGGAGAAGGATATGGTGGCTAGTGAGATTAGTGTGGAGCATACTAATATGTTAGTGCATTTTGAGATCAAGAAGTGGTGTTGGGTCTGTTGAAGAGCATTAAGGTGGATTAGTCCCCAAAGCCCGATGGTATCTACCCCAGGTTAATGAGAGAGGCAAGAGAGAAGATAGCTGAGGCATGGACCAAGATCTGTGTATCCTTACTAACCACTGGAGAGCTCCTAGAGAACTGATGAGTAGCTAGGGTCATTCCTCTGTCCAAGATGGGAAATAGAGATAATCCAGGAAACTATAGACTGGCAATTCTCACATCAGTAGTTGGGAAAGTATTGGAGAGAATTCTTGGGGATAGGATTTACGTGCATTTGGAAAAAATATGTCCTAACTAGGGACAGTCAGTGTGGCTTTGTGTGGGGCACAACACGTCTTACTAATGTGAATGAATTTTGGAGACGTCACGAAGGTGATCGATGAGGGTAGAGCAGTGGATGTTGCCTACATGGATTTTAGTAAGGCTTTCAATAAGGTCCCTTATGGTAGGCTCATCCAGAAGATTAAGGTGCATGGGATCCAAGATGACTTGGCAGCATGGATTTAGAATTGGCTTGTCCACAGAAGGCAAAGGGTAGTGGTGAAAGGGTGTTTTTCTGGCTGCAAGTCTGTGACCAGTTTAGGGTGTAGGTTTGCTTGCTGAGCTGTAGGTTTGATATCCAGACGTTTCATTACCTGACTAGGTAACATCATCAGTGGCGACCTCCAAGTGAAGCGAAGCTGTTGTCTCCTGCCTTCTATTTATATCTTTCTCCTGGATGGGGTTCCTGGGGTTTGTGGTCCCACGACTATAGAAAGCAGGAGACAACAGCTTCGCTTCACTTAAAGGTCGCCACTGATGATGTTACCTAGCCAGGTAATGAAACGTCTGGATATCAACCCTACAGCTCAGCAAGCAAACCTACACCCTAAACCTCAACCTGAGCTACAAACCTTCACAAACTCTGTGACCAGTGGTGCTCCGCAGGGATTCGTATTTGGACCTCTGCTGATGGGTGAGTTAGTAAGTTTGCAGACGATATAAAGATCGGTGGAGTTATAGATACTGTAGAAGGTTGTCAAAGGATACAGCTGGATATAGATCAGTTGCAGATATGGGCAGAGAAATGGCAGATGGAATTTATTCCGGATAAGTGTGATGTGTTGCACTTTAGGTGATCAAATGTTAAGGAAAAGTGTAGTGTTAATGGCAGGACCCTGAACAGCATTGATGTTGAGGATCTTGGGATTCAAGTCCATAGTTTCCTTAAAGTGCAAGTAGATAGGGTGGTAAAGCAGGCATAAGGCATGCTTGTCTTTATTGGTCGGGTCAGGATGTTGCGTTGCAGCTTTATAAGGTTTTGGTTAGGCCACATTTAGAGTATCGAGTTCAATGCTGATCACCCCATTACAGGAAGGATGTGGAGGCTTTGGAGAGGGTGCAGCAGACATTTACCAGGATGCTGCCTACATCTGAAAGTATCAGGTGGAAGGAGAGGCTAGAAAAACTCAGGTTGTTTTGTTTTTGAAGCAGAGGAGGTTGAGGGGAGACTTGATAGAAGTCTCTAAAATTCTGAGATGCATAGATAGCATTGAGTCAGTTTTGTTCCCCAGACATGAAGTGTCTAAAACGAGGGTTCATGCATTTAATGAGAGAGTTGGAAAGTTCAAAGGAAATGTGAAGGGTAAGTTTCTCACACAGTGTGTGATAGAGAACAGGTTGCCAGGGGTGGTGGTGGAGGCAGATACATTACAGGCGTTTAAGGAGTTTTTTGATAAGCACATGAACATGTAAGGAATGGAGAGACATCGACCATGGGCAGGCAGGATGGATTAGTTTAATTTAGTATCATGTTTGGCACAACATTGTGAGCTGAAGGACCTGTTTCTGTGCTGTACTGTTCTATGCATGTATACGGTCTGTATCCCTTGATGCTCTGTGTTCATGTGTCTGTTTAAATGCCTCTTAAATTTTGCTAGTGTACCTGGTTCTCCCACCTCCCCAGCTGTGTGTTTCTCCCAGGTACCTCTGTATGAAAATCTTGTTCTGCACATCTCCTTTACACTTCTCCCCCCCCCCTCACTGCAAAACTATGCCCCTTAATACTTGACACTTCCACCCTAGGTTTGACTAAACCTTACTGTCCTTGTGATGACTCTGGGAATAGTACTACACCAGTGAATCATGACTTTGGCCATTTCCAAAAGATCAAAACTTTTGTCATGATTCAACTGGGAGAAGTGTGCCTTTAATCACAGCACACAGTATCACAAGCTGACACAAATGCCATTAATAACCTATTTGCCTGACAGAAGATGAAGTGTTGGAAGTCTTAAAAACATACAGGATAAACCTCCAGGATCTGATCAACATCTGATCTGATCTCAGGACGTTGAAGCAAGTTAGAGATGAAATTGTAAGAGCCAGAGTAGAGATATTTGTATTATCTACAGTCACAGGGTGAGGTGCCGGAGAACTGAAGGGTTGCTAATATGCCATTAATTGAGAAAGGCTCTAAGGAGAATCCTGAGAACTATAGAACATGAGTTTGATGCCAGTAAGTTGTTAGAGGGGATTCTGAGAGAAAGTATTTCCATGCATTTGGCGAGGCAGGGACTGATTAGGGATAGGAGAAAGTGAGGACTGCAGATGCTGGAGATCAGAGCTGAAAATGTGTTGCTGGAAAAGCGCAGCAGGTCAGGCAGCATCCAAGGAACAGGAGAATCGACGTTTCGGGCATGAGCCCTTCTTTAGGATGGCTCTGTGCCTGGAAAATCAGGTCTCTCAAACTTGATTGAGGTTTTTGAGAACGTAACCAAAAAGATTGATGTTGAATACATGTACTTCAGTCATGTAAACTAATTAGTAAAGTTAGATCACAGTGTCAAGGGATAGCTTGCCCAATTGAATATAAAATTAGCTTACTGTTGTAGGGGACAGAGTGGTGGTAGGTGGTTATGTTTTGGACTGGAGGTCTGTGTCCCACAGGGATTGGTGCTGATTAAGCTTTTGTTTGTAATTTAAATCAATTCAGGAGGCATGGTTATAAGTTTGTGGATAACACCAAAATTGGTGGGACAGTGGATAGTGAAAGAAGGTTATGTAAGATTACAAAGGGGTCTTGATGAATTAGGCCAATTGGCTGATGAGTAGCAGATGGAGTTTAATTTGGATAAATGCTAGATGTTGCAACTTGGTAAAACACACAACAGCAGGACCTATACAGTTAATGGTAGAGCAGAGACCTAGGGTTCTGGCATATAGTTCTTTGAAAGTTGGACCACAGGAAGACAGTGTGGTTAAGACAGCATTTAGCACCCTTGCCTTCATTGCTCAGATAATGGAGTATAGAGTTGGGATGTCATGTTGATGTTGCTCAGGACATTGGTGAGGCCACTCTTGGAGTATTGTGTACAAATCTGGCTGTCCTGCGATAGGAAGGATATTATTAAGTTGGAGAGGGCTCAAAAAAAAGCTTTACCATGATTTTGCCCAGACTGGAAGGTTTGAATTATAAGGATAGACTGGGACTTGTCACTAGAGGTTGAGGGATGACCTCACAGAGGTTTTTAAAATCATTAAGGGGAATAGATAAGGTGAATAGCAAAGGTCTTTTCTCTGGGGTAGGTGAGTTCAAAACTAGGGGATTTTTTTTTTTAAGGTGAGAGGAGGAAGGCTTAAAAGGGAGCTGAAGGGCGACATCTTCACAGAGTGTGTGGAATGAACCATTAAGGGAAGTGGTAGGTGCAGATAGAATTAAAACATTTAAAAGACACTTGGTAGATGAATAAGAAAGGTTTGGAAATATATGGGCCAAATGCAGGTGAAGTGGGACTAGTTTAATTTAGGATTAAGGCTGGCATGGATGAATTGAACTGAAGAGTCTATTTCTGTGCTGGATGACGATGTCAGAGCAAGGGAAGGATTATTAATCTTTTAGTAGAAAGTGAGGACTGCAGATGCTGGAGATCAGAGCTGAAAATGTGTTGCTGGAAAAGCGCAGCAGGCCAGGCAGCTTCCAAGGAACAGGAGAATCGACGTTTCGAGCATGAGCCCTTCTTCAGGAAATCATTATTCAGGAAGGATTATTAATCTACTAGAATGTGACACAAGTCCCCTCTCTCGCCTTCCTGCCTGTGATGACACAAATTTGATCCTTTGAAAGTCTCAGAGTTACAGAAGGTTTGCTCACACATAGTCAGCGCTGGCAGGTGCTTTCCCCATGCCTTCGAAAATCAAAAGGACAGACAAAAACACAGAAGGGAGTGGAATTATGTAGAAAGGTGCATTTATTATTTGACAATTTACATTAGGTGTGGGCTTCATATCAAATAAAAAATCGAAATCACTCGGTTGGCTACTAATCGACAGATCCAACAAGTGATCCAAGTCAGCAGTACAACATACCCTGAACAGTTCAGGGGTTGGTCTCCAATAACAGGGGAGTTCAGAAACAGTGTGGAGAGCAGCTGCAAGTCACACTTTGCACAATATGATCCAGGATTGTAGATAACAAGGAGACTGAGGGTTTAAGGGGAGAATGGGGCTGAGAAACGTATCAGCGGCGATTGAATGGTGGAGCAGACTCGATGGGCTGAATGGCCTAATTTCTGCTCCTATGTCTTATAGTCTCTGACACAGAGAGCGAGAGCTGGGCTCTGACACAGGCAGAGACCGAGAGCTGGGCTCTGACACAGACAGAGACCGAGAGCTGGGCTCTGAAACAGACTGAGAGAGCGAGAGCTGGGCTCTGACACAGACTGAGAGAGCGAGAGCTGGGCTCTGACACAGACTGAGAGAGCGAGAGCTGGGCTCTGACACAGACTGAGAGACCGAGAGCTGGGCTCTGACACAGACTGAGAGACTGAGAGCTGGGCTCTGACACAGACTGAGAGACCGAGAGCTGGGCTCTGACACAGACTGAGAGACCGAGAGCTGGGCTCTGACACAGACTGAGAGACCGAGAGCTGGGCTCTGACACAGACTGAGAGACCGAGAGCTGGGCTCTGACACAGACTGAGAGAGAGCGAGAGCTGGGCTCTGACACAGACTGAGAGAGCGAGAGCTGGGCTCTGACACAGACTGAGAGAGCGAGAGCTGGGCTCTGACACAGACTGAGAGAGCGAGAGCTGGGCTCTGACACAGACTGAGAGAGCGAGAGCTGGGCTCTGACACAGACTGTGAGAGCGAGAGCTGGGCTCTGACACAGACTGAGAGAGCGAGAGCTGGGCTCTGACACAGACTGTGAGAGCAAAAGCTGGGCTCTGACACAGACTGTGAGAGACCGAGAGCTGGGCTCTGACACAGACTGTGAGACCGAGAGCTGGGCTCTGACACAGACTGAGAGAGCGAGAGCTGGGCTCTGACACAGACTGAGAGAGCGAGAGCTGGGCTCTGACACAGACTGTGAGAGACCGAGAGCTGGGCTCTGACACAGACTGTGAGACCGAGAGCTGGGCTCTGACACAGACTGTGAGACCGAGAGCTGGGCTCTGACACAGACTGAGAGAGCGAGAGCTGGGCTCTGACACAGACTGAGAGACTGAGAGCTGGGCTCTGACACAGACTGTGAGAGCAAAAGCTGGGCTCTGACACAAACTGAGAGACCGCGAGATGGGCTCTTTCTCTCAGTTTTAGGAAGAGGCACTCAACAGGATCTGTTGATGGTCCAAGCTATATATAATGCTGGTTAAGGAGGTGATTGAGAACAGCACAAATTACTTTTGAAGGCATTGGTGACAGGGCCCAGTTAACCCCAGTTGTAAAAATATATCTTCTGCCAAACTGGTAAATATTCCATCAGTGGACCTGGAAGAGAGAAACAGGAGCATCATAGATCAAAAACATTGCTCTACGTGCTCCCAGACCCACACCCCTAGCACCCCATATCCATCAGACATGCTCCTCCCTGCTCCAGTCTCAGGTTTGTGCTGGAAACCTCTAGGAGTCCTGTTCACTCCCTCCCGCATCTCTACACTGCTCCAGAGGTACAGACAAGAGGAGGAACAATCACACAGGAGAAATACATATGTACTCACGAGCCACCAGACTGACTCCAGGAACATAGTCAGCGAGGATCCGGAGCAGGAAGAGGATCTTAGTCCTGGAATGAGAAACACAGCAAGAAGTGAGGGAGAGGCAGCTATTGATGTAGACTGAAATGTCAGCAGGGATCCAGACATCCCTCTGTGCCCTGTGGACAGGGGTTCAGTTACCCCCCTCCCCTCCCCAGAGTCCTGTGGACAGAGTTCAGTAACCTCCCCCCCCACCCCCACCCCAGGGTCCTGTGGACAGGGGTTCAGTAACCTCCCCCCCACCCCCACCCCAGGGTCCTGTGGACAGGGACGCAGTTCCCCTCAACCCCACACATCCCCAGAGTCCTGTAGACAGGGGCTCAGCTCCCCCCCCCCATCACCACAGTTCTATGGACAGGGGTTCAGTTACACCCCAAACCCAAAGTCCTATGGACAGGGGTTCAGTTACCCTCCCCCCCCTCCCCAGAGTCCTGTGGACAGGGGCTCAGTTACCCTCCCACCCCTCCTAGAGTCCTGTGGACAGAGTTCCAGTTACAGAGCAGTGCCCTGTATACAGGGTTCCAGATACCCCACAATGTTCTGGAGGCAGAGCTCCAGATATCCGCGAGTGTCAGAGGGCATTGGTGAGAAGTGATCAAGGTGGATTCTGGGACTAGTCGGCTCAGTGACCGTAACTGAGAAGGGGTTAGCAGATATACATTTGGTTGCTCAGGAACCATGTTTGCAGACTGCATAGGGAGTGCCTCGAGAGAGAGATGAAGTGCTTATTTTACCTGAGCCATCTTCTGCTTCACCTGGAGATCAAAGATGGACCATGTCCACAGGGATACCATGTACTAAGCTCTGGACAAGGAGAGGAAGAATGTACTCAATGTTGCCCTCATCCTGATGGCCACTGTTGTGTGCCTGTATCAAGCTGTGCTTAGATCCTTGTCTACACACCAAGTGTCACTACGAGCTACGTTTCTACCTGTCCTTGGTGTTATGAAGGATGGGTTTGGTCTTGATGTCATGGACGCTCCAATAATTGGACCATTCTGTACCACCTTTGTGGAAAAATGTGTAAAGGAAAACACCTTTGACCACAAGTTCAACAAAAGGTGGTCAGCACGTAATGTCTATGAGGGAGAAGGAGGGGCTGGAATCTGTCTGGTGGTTCTCTCAGCAGAATATCAAAACTATTTGGCAGAATGCCTCATCACCCGAACTTCCAACAAGCACCAAGGCAGAGCTTGGCTGGTGGTGAGAAGGGCCATGCTGTGAGATCCTCCATGCACACCTGGGCTCTCTCCGCCCTTGACGTGGCAGGGCTGGTGAAGAGACTATCACACATCTCCATCTGGAATGTGCCTTTGTAAAGAAGGTCTGCAGAGAGATGTGGTGGTTTCTGTCAAGATTCATCCAGAGCAATCCATGAAGCAGGACCGTGTGCTCTACAGGCTGTTCCCTGGGATGCACACCGGGCAAACATTGACTGTGCCTGGAGGACCATCAACTTGGTGAAATACGCTCCTAGGTCTGCCCAAACCTTGGTCTTGCAGTGTAAAAAGTTGACCGGCACACTGCAAGATCCAGGACTATGTGCTGAGGGACATACTAAAGCTTGGGACACCTGGTGCCATGCTATCTCAGGTATAGAGAGGGTCTGTTCAGTTATCAGACCCTCTCTCTGTGTCAATGTATGTAAATAGTGTGGACAATTGAGGCCTGTACAACAGCAGCAGGTGCATCTAAACTGGAGAGGTAGCAATATCCGAGTAAATAAGAAATGTCTTTGAAATTTTGCAACTGCAGGGAATGTCAAATTCAAATGTTTGTTTTTCTTGATATGCAAAGCTGTACAGAATTGCTTTAGTACCTGTGAACGTACATAAAGACTTTTATGAATAAAGTATATTTTAGCAATTTAAAAGAATTATTACTTTTTGTCATTGTGGTCTACTTGGAATGGAAAGCAGCAGTGAGGGTCCTAAGTTTGGTAACAACTGGGTATGGCTATGTAATCCGTCCCTGGATTATTGTCTACAGTTGATAAGGGTCACAGTGGCAGGAGAACTCGGCTCCGTGGAATGTTCCTGCTGCAATATGTGGAAAACCAGGGACCATTGTGACCACATATGCAGGACATGCATTCAGCTGCAGCTCCACTTGGAGTGGCTGGAACTGTGGATCGATTCACTTTACAGCATCCAGGAGGTTGGGAATATTGTTGATAGCATGCTAATGAGCTGGTCATACTATTAATAAGGCCTACATAGAGAAGTGTTGGGTGAACACCAGAAAGATGAATAAGTGTGAGAAGGCAGGTGGAGGTGTCTCTGTGGCTATTCCCTTCTCAAACAGGTATACCGTTTTGGATAGTGTTGGGGGTGGGGGAGGGGTGAAAAACTCTCGAGGGAAAGGAGCAGGGCATCACGATTGGCACTGCAGAATGGGCCGAAGTGTAGGCGAGCGGTAGTTAAAAAGAGAATCTGTGGTACAGGTAAGGGTATAGGTAGGTGTTTCTCTGGTTGCAAGAAAGACTCCAGGATGGTGTTTCCTCCCTTGTGCCAGAGTCAAGGATGTCTCTGAGTGGGTATAGGACATTCTCAAAAAGGAGGGTGGGCAGCCAGAGTTCCATACTGTTACAAATGACATAGGCAGAACGAGAGAAGCGGTCCTGCAAAGGGAGTTGAGGCAATTAGGGAGGAAATAGAAAAGCAGGACATCGAAGGACTACCTCCTGCCAGTGAAATTAGCAGCAGGAAGACAGTACAGTTTATTACATGGTTAAAGAGTTGGTGTAGGAGGGAAGGCTGTAGATATGTGGATCGTTGGGATGTCTTTCTGGGCAACTGATGCCTGTAAAAGAACAGCACGTGCATCTAAACTGGAGGGGTACCAATATCCTGGCAGGAAGGTCTGCTAGTGCCACTCGGGAGTGGTTAGCACTGCTGCCTCACAGCGCCAGAGACCCGGGTTCGATTCCTGACTCAGGCGACTGACTGTGTGGAGTTTGCGCGTTCTCCCCGTGTCTGCGTGGGTTTCCTCCGGGTACTCCGGTTTCCTCCCACAGTCCAAAGATGTGCGGGTCAGGTGAATTGGCCATGCTAAATTGCCCGTAGTGTTACGTAAGGGGTAAATGTAGGGGTATGGGTGGGTTGCGCTTCGGCGGGTCGGTATGGACTTGTTGGGCCGAAGGGCCTGTTTCCACACTGTAAGTAATCTAATCTAATCTAAAAAAAAACCTGGTGTGTCCGGGAGAGAGCCACAGCAGTAGGGCAACAAGCAAAATAATCAAGGAGTAATCTGAGACTAAGTCCAGGAAAGCTAAGAGGAAGATCAAGCTGGAACTTTGCAGAATGCAACAGGCCTGACAGTGTATTTATTTTTATGCAAGAAATATGACAGATGAACTTACAACATGGTTAAATATATATTAGACTTTCCTATAGCCATTACAAAGACTTGGTTGAGAGAGGGACAAGATCAGCTGCTTAACGTTCCCGGATTTCAATGTGTTAAGCGAGATAGATGTGGGGAAGATGTGTTACTGATAAGGCAGAATATCACAGCCGTACTGAGGGAGGACCTCTTGGAGGCCTTATCCAGCAAGGCCTTATGGACAGATCTCAGGAATAGAAAAGGGTGCAATCACTTTGATGGGGTTATACTACAGGCCTCCCAATAGCCAGCAAGAGATAGAAGGACAGATGTGTGGGCACATTATGGAAAAATGTGAAAACAACAGGGTTGTTGATGTTGGGCATTTAACTTCCTCTATACTGACTGGGACTCCCTTAGCAACAGAGGCTTGGATTGGGGTGGAGGTCTAGGTATATCGAGAACAGGTTTTTGAAACTCTATGTGAATAGTCCAATTAGGGAAGAGGCCATGTTAGAACTGGTACTGGGAAATGAGCCTGGTCAGGTGATTGAAATCTCAGTGGGGGAGCATTTCGGGAACAGGGACCATAATTCTGTAAGCTTTAGGTTGTGGATAAGGATAAGAATAGTCCTTAGGCGAAAGTATTAAGTTGGGGGAAGATATTAGGCAACATTATTAGACAAGAACTAGGGAATATAGCTGGTGGGACAGCTGTTGAGGATAAATCTACATCTGGCAAGTGGGAATCCTTTAAAAGCTGGTTGATCACAGTTCAGGACCAGCATGTTCCTCTGAAAATGAAAGATAAGGGTGGCAAGATCCAAGAACTTTGGATGACAAGACAAATTGGAAGACAAGGAGGAGGAAACGTACATAAGGATTAGGAAACTGAAGACAGAAAGCCCTCAAATAAACAGAAAGGTAGCAGGAAATATACCACCCAGTGTCCTGTAGACAGGGCTCCAGATGGAATTCTACTCTTGGTAAATAGAGCTCAAGAGAAACCCAGTAAAGTGAAAACCTTCTCCAGTGCCCTGCAAAGAGGGGCCCAGCTCCACACCACAGCCCTAGCACAGAAAGTGGTGACTCACTCTGAGTAACGGTCATAGAATGGAGATCGCAGTAAGTAGTACAGTAACAGGAAGGTCCTTCGACGCAGTTCAGCACGTTCAGTCTGTCTCATGTCCTTTGGATCCCGCATCAAACTCAAGCTGTGGGAAATACACCAGTTATAGATACATTACAATAGGTCAGTATAACTCTGACCCTGGTTAACAGGCCAGTGCAGTAGTGTCAGTATAACTCTCATCCCAGTCAACAGACAGTGTCTTGGTGTCAGTATAGCTCTGATCCCAGCTAACAGGTGTGTGCGCTGGTGTCAGTATAACTCTCATTCCGATCAACAGGTCGGTGTGTTGGTGTCAGTATAGCTCTGATCCCAGTTAACAAGTCGGTGCACTGCTGTCAGTAAAACTCTCGTTCTGATCAACAGGTCAGCGTGTTGGTGTCAGTCTAATTCAGATTCCGGTTAACAGGTTTGTGTACTGGTGTCAATATAGCTCTCATTCTGGTTAACAGGTCGGTATGCTGGTGACAGTATAACTCTGACCCTGGGTCACAGCTCAGTGCACTATACATCAACTCCACTCACACAGTTTGCATGTTGACTTTATATCCTATGCCTACCACTCACCTTGCAATATCCACAATGCCAGAAAGGAGCCATGGCTTCCAGGATTTCTGTCCCCATATTCCTAATGCCAGCACTGGGAGCTTGGGATAAGGAAGGTAACTCATTCTGGCTTATTTATACTCAGGTCTGGGAGAAGTGAGGAATAGCCTGTTCATATATGATCATGAAGAATATGAAACACCTTTTCCTGTGGCTATTTGACAGATCGGAGAGGCGGATGGCTCCTACCTCTTCCTGTATACCAAGCCTGGGTGCTGAACCACCTCCTCCTAATCCTTGCATAAATATACCTCCAGCTGTTCTTTAGTAACAGCCTCCAGATTCTGAATGGCCACCTCTTGTTCCTGTGCCATGGGAAATAAACGACCTACTCCTGTTCCTATGTAAGCATCGAGGAGGCGAAGAGGCTGCAGTGTAAACACCAAGGTTGAACAGCCTTCTGGCTCTTTAGTGTAGGATACGGTGCACCAGTGGGCGGGTGATGTACAGTGACTCGGCCAGTATTTCCTGCTGGGTGAGGATGGTTGGAGGGTGCTGGGTTCCTGCCTGTGAGATCCATTGTCTCTGTTCCTCTTGAGGACTCCCCCAGTGACGGAGCTGCAGGGCTGGAGCTGAAAGAACAATCTCAATGTTACCTTGTCCAATAGAGACTGCACAAACATCTCTAACGCCAAACACCAACGGGTGAGTGCCACTCAGGTAGACGGGGAGAGTTGCACTGCTGGAGGAGACACCTTCCAGAGGTACGGTCTGCACAGAAAACCATAAAGCTCCTGGGGTCCTGAAAAATGTTTACCCGCTACACTGACCCTCTGGCAAGGCAGCACTAGCTCAGTAGTTGTTGATAGCAAAGCGGATGGTCTCAGGCTACAGTCTGACATCGATCAACTGGTAAATTGGGCCAAGCAATGGCATATGGAAGTTAATGCTGGTAAGTGCAAGGTGATGCATTTTTGGAAAACGAACATGGGAAGGATTTATAAAATAAATTGTCGGTCCCTAGGGTGTACTGGGGATCAAAGGCACCTTGGTGTATATGTCCATAGATCTTCAAAGGTGTCTGCTCAGCAAGAGTGGTGAAGAATGCTTGCCTTCATTAGCCAAGTATTGCTACAATTTTATTAAACATTGCATAGACCGTAGATGGAATAGTCGATGTGGAATGTCACCAACTAGCGGAAGGACATGATTGCACTGGACAGGGTACACAAGAGATTCACCAGGAGGTTACCTGGTGGATGGAAAGTCTCAGTTACCAGAGACTGGATGGGCTGGATTTGTTTTCCCTGGAGCAAAAGAAGCTGAGGGGGAGGGTGATTGGGGTATACAGATTTATGGGATTCATAGACAAGTTAGATCATGAGAATTATTTTCCCCATAGCAGATATGTCTAAGACCTGAGAGTTAGGAGGTAATCTGAAGGAAGATATTTTTACCCGGAGATAGTAGAAATATGGAACGAGCTGCCTGAGAGGGTGGTGGAGGTAGATACTCTTGCAACATTTAAGCAACAAGTGAACAGGTACTTAAAATGCCAGGGCATTGTAGGCTATAGACCAAGTGCAGGTAAATGGGATTTGTGTAGTTCACCAAGGACCTGTTTCTATGCTATACGACTCTATAATCTTGAGAGGGGACAGTACTGGACTTAACTTTAGGTAACAAAGCCGGGTAAGTGATTGAGAGTATTTTGCAGACAATGGTCATAACTCCATCAGATTCAAGATTGTTATGGAAACAGAGAAGGATGGGTTGAAATCAAAGTACTCAAGTGGGCGAAGGCTGATTTTAACAAGATCAAATATGATTTGGTCAGAGTGAACCGTGAGCAAGATATTTTTAGACAAATGTCTTAGAATTGTGGGATGCATTTCAGAAGGAAAAATGGAGAGTACATGATCAACATGTTCCAAAAGAGTGAGACTAGCAAATCCTGCAAACCGTGGATAACAGGGGATATACTGCATCGGACTAAGAGAGAATGGGAGCTTTATGGCAGATAGTGAGGGCTCATAACAGCAGGAGCCATAGGAGAGTATAAAATGTGCAAGGGAGAACTCAAAAGGGAGATCAGGAAAGCCGAAAGGATACTAGCGGTAAAATAAAGGTAGATGAAGTTATTTTACAAGTACATTAAGGGTAAAAGGATAATGAGGGAAAGAACAGGACCCATGAGGTCCATAATGATAATCTGTGCACAGAGCTAGGGAATGTAAACAGGATTCTATATGAATAATTTGAGTTGTTGTTCATGAATGAGAGGGATGATATGGATATAGAAATCAGGGAGAAGGTCTGTGGTACAATTAAAGTTATTAGCATCGACAGAGAGGAGGTTCTGAGTGGTTTGGCAGCCTTAAAACTAGTTATGTCTCCAGGGCTAGATGAAATGTGTCCCACAGGGAGGAAATAGCAGAGATGTTTGTGAAAATGTTCAATTCTCCTCTGGCCACAGGAGCAGTGCCAGAGCACTGGAGGACAGCCATTATTCAAAAAGGGAGCAAGGAATAAACGAGGAAACTACAGGCCAGGCAGTCTAACTGTGTTGTGAGGAAATAGGAAGCAATTCTGAGGAATAGAATGAATCAATATTTGGAGAGCTAGGGATTAACCAAGAAGAGTTGGTATACGGGAAGGTGGTGGCTTAGTGGTATTATTGCTAAACTATTCGTCCAGGGACACAGGCAATGTTCCAGGGACCCAGGTCCAAATCTTGCCAGGGGAGATTGTGGAACTTGAATTCAATACAAAACAAAAATCTGGAACTAAGAATCTACTGATGACCATGAAATCATTGTCGATTGTCGGGAAAACCCATCTGGTTCAGTCGTGTCCATCAGGGAATGAAATCTGCCATCCTCACTTGGTCTGGGCCTATGTGTGATTTCAGACCAATGGCAATGTGGTTGACTCTCAGTTGCCCTCTGAAATGGCCTAGAGAGCCAGCCAGTTGTACCAATTGCTCACTACCTCTTTATCCAGGGCAATCAGGGATACGTAATAAATGCTGGCCAGCCAGCGACACCCACATCCGACAAAAATGAATAACTAGTGGGCAGCACGGTGGCACAGTGGTTAGCACCGCTGCCTCACAGCGCTAGAGACCCGGGTTCAATTGGCGACAGACTGTGTGGAGTTTGCACATTCTCCCCGTGTCTGCATGGGTTTCCTCCGGGTGCTCCGGTTTCCTCCCACAGATGTGCGGGTTAGGTGAATTGGCCATGCTAAATTGCCCGTAGTGTTAGTTAAGGGGTAAATGTAGGGGTATGGATGGGTTGCGCTTCGGCGGGTCGGTGTGGACTTGATGGGCCGAAGGGCCTGTTTCCACACTGTAAGTAATCTAAAAAAAACCAACAGCAGAAATGGTTTTTGTAAGGGGGGGATGCTCGTGTCTGATCAACTTGATTGAGCTTATTTGAAGAGATGACCAGGCATGTGGATGAGGACAATGCTTTTGCTACCACCTACTTGGACTTCAGCAAGGCTTTTTACAAGGTCCCGCATGACTGAAAATGTGTTGCTGGAAAAGCGCAGCAGGTCAGGCAGCATCCAAGGAGCAGGAGAATCGACGTTTCGGGCATGAGCCCTTTGCCTGACGTGCTGCTTTTCCAGCAACACATTTTCAGTTTCGATCTCCAGCATCTGCAGTCCTCACTTTCTCCTAGAAGGTCCTGCATGGGTCAGCCCATGGGATCCAAGGAAATTTGACAAACTGGAAACACAATTGGTTGGGCGGCAGGAAGCAGAGGGGTATTATTCCCGAGTCCAGTGGAGTCACACAGGGATCAGTGTTGGGGCCCTTGCTGTTTGTGGCTTATATTAATGATCTAAGGTTGAATGGAGGACATTCAGCCAATAAGTTCAGAGACTATTCAAAAGTTGATGAGCGGTAAATAATGAGAAGGATCGCCTTAGGCTAACAAGAGGATAGAGATGAGCTGGTCAGATGCAGTGAGCAGTAGCAAATAGGATTCAATCTGGATAAATAGTGCGTTTGGGCAGGACAGACAAACAAACAAACAAGGGAATACATGATGAATGGTCAGAAACTGGGAAGCATACAGAGCTTGGTGGATGAAATTGTTAAGAAGGCATATAGGATACTGGCCTTTAATAGTTGAGGCATAGAATTTATGAGCAGGGAGGTTATGCTGGAATTGTATATAATATTGGTGAGGCCACAGCTGGAGCGCTGTGCGCATTTCTGGAGTCCACATTTTAGGAGAAATGTGATAGCATTGGAGAGGGTGCAGAGAGGATGTTTCTTGGGCTGGAGACTTGCAGTTACAAAGAGAGATTGGATAGATTGGAGTTGTTTTCCCAAGAACAAAGGAGACAGAGATGGGACATGATTGAGATGTCGAAAATCATGAGGAGCACAGACAGGGTAAACAGGAAAAACCTTCTCCCCTTGATGGAGGGATCAATGCCCATAGATTGTAGGTAAGGGGCAGAGGTTTAGAGGAGATAAGAAAAAATAATTCACCCAAAGGGTGGTGGGAATCTGGAACTCACTGCGTCTCAGGGCAGTAGATGCAGGAACATTTAAGAAGTATTTACATGTGCACTTGTGATGCCCAAGCATACAAGGCTCTGGGCCAAAGGCTGGAAAATGGGATTAGAATAGTTTTTGATCAGTGCAGAAGCAGTGGGCAAAAGGACCTTTTACTGTGCTGTAGACCTCTCTGACACCCTTGGCATTGACTCTCCACCAGTGCAGCACTCCCTCAGCACTGACTCTCCGCCAGTGCAGTGCTCCCTTGGCACTGACCCTCCGCCAATGCAGTGCTCCCTTGGCACTGACTCTCCGCCAGTGCAGCACTCCCTCGGCACTGACCCTCCGCCAGTGCAGCGCTCCCTCGGCACTGACCCTCCGCCAGTGCAGCGCTCCCTCGGCACTGACCCTCCGCCAGTGCAGCGCTCCCTCGGCACTGACCCTCCGCCAGTGCAGCGCTCCCTCGGCACTGACCCTCCGCCAGTGCAGCGCTCCCTCGGCACTGACCCTCCGCCAGTGCAGCGCTCCCTCAGCACTGACCCTCCGCCAGTGCAGTGCTCCCTTGGCACTGACTCTCCGCCAGTGCAGCACTCCCTCGGCACTGACCCTCCGCCAGTGCAGCACTCCCTCGGCACTGACCCTCCGCCAGTGCAGTGCTCCCTCAGCACTGACTCTCCGCCAGTGCAGCACTCTCTCAGCACTGACCCTCCGCCAGTGCAGCACTCTCTCAGCACTGACCCTCCGCCAGTGCAGCGCTCTCTCAGCACTGACCCTCCGCCAGTGCAGCGCTCCCTCGGCACTGACCCTCCGCCAGTGCAGCGCTCCCTCAGCACTGACCCTCCGCCAGTGCAGCACTCCCTCGGCACTGACCCTCCGCCAGTGCAGCGCTCCCTCGGCACTGACCCTCCACCAGTGCAGCACTCCCTCGGCACTGACCCTCCGCCAGTGCAGCACTCCCTCGGCACTGACCCTCCGCCACTGCAGCGCTCTCTCGCACTGACCCTCCGCCAGTGCAGCCCTCCCTCGGCACTGACCCTCCGCCAGTGCAGCGCTCCCTCGGCACTGACCCTCCGCCAGTGCAGCACTCCCTCGGCACTGGCCCTCCGCCAGTGCAGCGCTCTCTCAGCACTGACCCTCCGCCAGTGCAGCACTCCCTCGGCACTGACCCTCCGCCAGTGCAGCGCTCCCTCAGCACTGACCCTCCGCCAGTGCAGCGCTCCCTCAGCACTGACCCTCCGCCAGTGCAGCGCTCCCTCGGCACTGACCCTCCGCCAGTGCAGCGCTCCCTCGGCACTGACCCTCCACCAGTGCAGCACTCCCTCGGCACTGACCCTCCGCCAGTGCAGCACTCCCTCGGCACTGACCCTCCGCCACTGCAGCGCTCTCTCGCACTGACCCTCCGCCAGTGCAGCCCTCCCTCGGCACTGACCCTCCGCCAGTGCAGCGCTCCCTCGGCACTGACCCTCCGCCAGTGCAGCTCTCCCTCGGCACTGGCCCTCCGCCAGTGCAGCGCTCTCTCAGCACTGACCCTCCGCCAGTGCACCACTCCCTCGGCACTGACCCTCCGCCAGTGCAGCGCTCCCTCAGCACTGACCCTCCGCCAGTGCAGCGCTCCCTCAGCACTGACCCTCCGCCAGTGCAGCGCTCCCTCAGCACTGACCCTCCGCCAGTGCAGCGCTCTCTCAGCACTGACCCTCCGCCAGTGCAGTGCTCCCTCAGCACTGACTCTCCGCCAGTGCAGCACTCTCTCAGCACTGACCCTCCGCCAGTGCAGCACTCTCTCAGCACTGACCCTCCGCCAGTGCAGCGCTCCCTCGGCACTGACCCTCCGCCAGTGCAGCGCTCCCTCAGCACTGACCCCCCGCCAGTGCAGCGCTCCCTCAGCACTGACCCTCCGCCAGTGCAGCGCTCCCTCAGCACTGACCCTCCGCCATTGCAGCGCTCTCTCAGCACTGACCCTCCGCCAGTGCAGTGCTCCCTCAACACTGACTCTCCGCCAGTGCAGCACTCTCTCAGCACTGACCCTCCGCCAGTGCAGTGCTCCCTCAGCACTGACTCTCCGCCAGTGCAGCACTCTCTCAGCACTGACCCTCCGCCAGTGCAGCACTCTCTCAGCACTGACCCTCCGCCAGTGCAGCGCTCCCTCGGCACTGACCCTCTGCCAGTGCAGTGCTCCCTCGGCACTGACCCTCTGCCAGTGCAGTGCTCCCTCGGCACTGACCCTCTGCCAGTGCAGTGCTCCCTCGGCACTGACCCTCCGCTAGTGCAGTGCTCCCTCGGCACTGACCCTCCGCCAGTGTAGCACTTTCTCAGTGCTGTGTTTTAGTAAGAAGCTGATCGTCAGTTCTTGTTCCTCAAATAGGAAGTGGAACTGACGGCCACAATTAAGAGCTCACCCAGTCAGCCATGACTGGATTTCGATGAGTAACAGCGAACCAAATTGAAGGCAGACACATGCACACTTTAGGAGCTGGAAAAGATGAATCACTCACTACTGTTGAGCATCCTGACTACTCTCTTGGAACGCTGTCCTATGAAGGCAGTCGATGTAGACTGTGAGGATACTTCAGCCTCTGCCACATTGTCTGTGAAATGAGAGTTTGACGAGATTGTGTTAAGTCCAACAATGCGGGGGGGGGGGCAGGGTGAGGAGGCAGCGGGTGACGGGGGGGAACTGGCTGAGGTAGGAAAAGGCAGGCGGGATGTCGAGTTGGGTAAGTGGGAGCTGAGGCCACAGAGAGATCATGGGAGATGAGAACAGAGCAATGGAGTGAGGGGAGAAGAGGGCATGAGAACTTTGGGGTGGCGGAATAGGGACGAATGCTGAGGAAGGTTTTTTGCAAAGGAGCAACAGGAAGGGGGCGGGTAGTGCTGAGCGCTATGGAGGAGCAGAGGGAAAAGATTTCAGATGGAGGACAAGTGGCCCATGGAAATGAGATGAGTTGCAGGGTAAGTGAACTCGCCTGTTTGTCTCCCTCATTATTTCCTCAGTATTACCATGTTCCTCTCAACAGCTGGGGGCTGCTCTCTCACCTTCACTGCAGCGCCTGTGCAGGTGTCTCTCTCTGTCCAGTGGTGTAATTGGGGGAGAAGTCTGGATTCCAGCCTTATACCAGTGCAGCAGCAGAATCCTCAGGGTTGCTCTGAGAGAGAGAGAGAAAAAAAAGGCCTCCTCTTGTCAGGAGATGAGTTACTAAAACATAGGTCCATAAACTAAAGTACAGAGATTTGCGGCTGAGAGAAAGGGCAGGTTAGCCTGGCCAGGAACTAGAAAGCGTGAATTGGGATGTTGGAATGAAGGAAGGAATCAGAGACAGGGAGCAAAGGGAATTTGGGTGTGGGTGATGTCCTGCTTTTATTTTTGGTAATGGTCACACATACTCAACTAACCTCAAACTGAATGGTTCTTCAAAAGCTGGTATTAGTATCAAATAAGCTGGTTTGGTTACATGTTAAAAATTTTACATGCATGATATTTTACAGAACTGCACTATGCCTTTATGAACTGCAGGCCATGTTAAATACCCATGTATGAAGCCAGCATTTTCTGTACTCCTTTCTGCACCTCCATACGAATTTCATGTGCTGTTATGACTCATTGAGATAGTGCACTGTAAATCAAGCTCTACCGTTCCCACGATTGTCGTAAAAGTCAAGGATTATAACAAGTACGAAGAGATTCCCCAATTTACCTGCTTTTCAGATCCAGGTTGACAGAAAGCGTGAACCAGGTTTCTATATCTATCAAAAACTACTATTTATTAGAAATAATTAGATTCTAGCTACAGGCAAACAGTGGCATATAACAGTGATAATTAGATCTGTAATCCCATTATAAACTCCCCTTTTACACAGACAGACAGACAGGCCAAAACATGGGTTATGGACAAAGGGAAAAAGCAGAAAAACAGTTCTGTGGTTCTCATCAAAAGCTTTGTTGATATGATTCTTACTCTGGTCAGGATGCTGCTTCTCAGTCATCCTGCTCTGGATGCTCCACTGGTTTGCAATATGCCAAGGGTGGTTGTTTCACTTATAAGAGTTTCTGACCGAACAATTAAAAGTCACAACTGACAGCAACTGCTGAAGGAAATGCAAAGTGTTTTCTTCAGGATTCAAATGGTTTCCTGCAGGGACCTGAGAGCACACCCCTGGCTGGTGGAGACCTGATGGCTTCTGTCTATCTTGTCCCCAGCCCCAATTTACCCAAGAACTAATCATATGATTTCACCACCAATAGTTGGCCAGTAGTCAACAGACAATTGACACCATGTTGCCATCCAAATTTCCAACAGTACGTAAGCCCTCAATTCCAGTGTATCTGCTAACACTGCTGTAATTCACAGCTGGCTGTCTAACGTGGATGCGGCCTTGAAAGGAGTGTATGAAGAGAGGAAGGGCTCGCTGAAGGACCTGCAATTCATTGGGACCGAGGCATGTACGTTAAGTTGTGGATCTACCTGAACCGCTGCTCCCCCTTCTACTTTCTGAAAAGGCAGCGAGGCGGGCAGCAGCTCCCTGTGTTGCTGGTCATGACAGGTCTCTCAACTTGGATCAAGACAGCATCAATGCCCAGACTTCAGGCTATTAAACGGCTCTCTTCTCAACAGGTCCATCCTTTGAGGATGCTCACAGAGTTCTGTGGAAGGACCTGCCACAGGCTGGCCTGGGGGATGCCAGGATGCTCAAAACTCAGGCACTTAAGAGGCACCCTCACTTGGCTCTCGAGGGACTACCCAAGGTTGGATAGGCTGACCATGGAGTTCTACAGGGCATTCTGAGACATCTTGGGAAAGCGATTACGTACAGGTCCTGGAGGAATGTTTTGCTGCTGGACAGCTGTCCCTTTGATTCAGGGAAGTC
This sequence comes from Hemiscyllium ocellatum, assembly GCF_020745735.1. Lineage (NCBI taxonomy): Eukaryota > Metazoa > Chordata > Chondrichthyes > Orectolobiformes > Hemiscylliidae > Hemiscyllium > Hemiscyllium ocellatum. The sequence continues at coordinate 8,961,155 of NC_083418.1, read as the reverse complement.
ATTATTCTGCTGACAAAAAAAGGGACACCTTCGTTTACTTAAGAACTCACGTCCAGTCTCCTTCCTCCACATGGATTACAAAATCCTCACCAGGGTGTTGTCATCTTGCCTGGGATTTGTTATGTCCCCTGACCAGTCTTACAAGATCCACAACAATATCCATCTGGTCTGGGACCTGGTTCACCTTTCCCAGAGGACTAGCCTGTCGAGCGCTTTCCTGTCGTGGAGTCATACACCATGCAAACAGACCCTTTGGTCCAACCAATCTATACTGACCATAATCCCAAACTAAACTAGACCCATGTCCCTTCAAATTTCTTATTCTATGTACCAACCCAAATTTATTTTAAATGTTGTAACTGTACCCATATCCACCGCTTCCTCTGGAAGTTCATTCCACACATGAACTATGCTCTGTGTGAAATATTTGCTCCTTCTATCTTTTATAAATTTTCTTTTTCATCCACCTAGAAGAGCAGACAACTTCAAAACAAAGAATAAAACAGCACAGGAACAGTCCCTTTGGCCCTCCAAGCTTGCATCAACACATTTTGCCCTCCCACACTAAAACTGTCTTCACTTACTTGATCCGTAACCCTCTATTCCCTTCCTGTTCACGTGTTCATTCAGGTGCTTCTTGAATGTTGCTATTGTATCTGCTTCCACCACCTCCGATAGCAGCACATCCCAGGCACTCACCAACATTTGTGTGAAAAACGTGCCTCGTACATCTCTTTTAAACTTTCCCCCCTGCACCTTTAACCTATGCTCGAAACGTCAACTCTCCTGCTTCTCGGATGCTTTCTGACTGGCTGTGCTTTTCCAGCGCCACACCTTTTGACTCTGATTTCCAGCATCTGCAGTCCTCACTTTCTCCTATTAATATGAACCATGTCAATCTGAGATGAGTACTTCACATCTATTTTTACTCAGGAGGAGGATGATGATGCAAGTACAGAATTCAAGAATTGGAGATGCTGGTGTTGGACTGAGGTGTATAAAGTTAAAAATCACACAATACCAGGTTATAGCCCAACAGCTTTAATTGGAAGCACTAGCTTTTGGAGCACTACTCCTTCATTGTTCAGAATTCAAAAAAACATTCTTGAGCAGATTGATACAAGAAGCGTGGAGGTTTTGGAGGATATAGAGGTGTAGGTTTGAACGAGTTGTTTCCTAGGCTGCTGTGGTAGATGTGGACGAAATACTGTAAAAGGGGCCCTGATCCAAATTTTCAAATTGTTTCAGACCACAGGGGAGGTGCCAGAGGACTGGAGGACAGCTAACGTGGTCCCACTTTACAAGAAAGTTGGTAGAGATAGACCAGGGAACTACAGACCAGTGAGTCTAACATCATTAGTAGGGAAATTCTTAGAGAAAAATAGTGAAGAAGAAAATTAATCTTCATTTAGAGAGGCAAGGTTTGATCAGGGATAGTCAGAATGGTTTTGTTAGAGGAGGGTCATGCCTAACAAATCTGCTGGAACTTTTCGAGGAGGTGGCCAAGTGATTGGATGAGGAAAGGGTAGTTGATGTAGCTTAGAATGATTTCAGCAAGGTCTTTGACAAGATTCTACAGGGAAAACTGATAAAAACACATGGAATCGAGGGTAACTTGGCAATGTGGACCCAAAATTGGCTTAGTGACAGGAGACAGAGAATGCTGGTAGAAGGTTGCTTGTGTGACTGGAGCCTGGCACGCAGTGACATCCCACAGGGATCAGCACTGGATCCTTAATTGTTTGTGATATGCATAAACAATGTCAATAAGAATGTGGGAAGGATGATTAGTTAGTTTGTAGGTGACAGAAACATTGGATGTATGGCTGACAATACAAAGGAATGTATTAGAGTACAGGAGGATATAAACAGATTGGTCAGATGGGCAGATGATTGGCAGATGGAATTTAAAATGCTAAGTGTGAAGGTATTCTCCATTGGAAGAAGGAACAAGACAAAGGAATAAGGAACAAGACAAAGGATGAAGAGAAAGCAGTGACACTCAACAAAGATACATTTTGATGAAGGTGGGGGTGAAGGTGCCTGGAGGAGGTTTGGACAGAATAGATAGGGGGAAACACTCCTGTCAACAAAGGATTGAAAACCAGAGGTCACAGATTTAAAATGCTTTGCAAAAGAAAGAAATGCAAGGTGAGAAAAATTGCTTTTTCACAGTCAGTCAATCATTCGAGTCTGAAATGCACTGTTTGAAATGCAATGTGGTGGAGACTGACATTCTCTTTGAGATACAGCCATACAGCCACTCAGAGTCTGCACATTCCAAGTAGCATGCTGACACATTCACTTCTAGTTTCCTCAGCCACTGCTATGTATGAACCTCAGAGTTCTGCACTGCAGCTGGGGAAATTACACGGCCTGAGACATGGCTCAATTGAGGTATTCAAGAGGGCACTGGATGACTAATTAATTCAAAATAATACACATGTTTATGGGGCAAAAGCAAGAAACTGCCAGATAGTTCAAGTATTCAGAGTAGATGCAGACACAGTGGACTGAATGACCTCCTTCCACACCATCACGATTGTAACCCTGTGAACTTAAATATTTGCTATGACTGAGGATACAAGACATCAATTAAGCAAATGCCATTTCAGGTGATCACCATACACAAGGACTGCAGAGTTGTGGGTGTGGTGCTGGAAAAGCACAGCAGGTCAGGCAGCATCCAAGGAGCAGGAAAATCGACGTTTCAGACAAAAGCCCTTCGTCAGGCTTTTGCCCGAAATGTCGATTCTCCTGCTCCTCAGATGCTGCCTGACCTGCTGTGCTTTTCCAGCACCACACTCGCGACTCTAATCTCCAGCATCTGTAGTCCTCACTTTTGCCTTCAAGGACTGTAGAACCTTGCCATCGTTATTTTTTAACTCGATGCTCCCCTTTAACTTTGTACCTATACAAATGCTGGACAACATGGCTCCAAAATTTCTCTCAGGGCTAGCACACAATAAAATTCCCTTTCTTTGTACTCAACATGACCTGATAACCGGCTGTTGAAGAGCTGTAACTGATATCAAGTAGCTACACTTTCATTAGAGAGAACCTGTGCTAAGAAGATGATCAAATCTCAGAGGTGGTCCATGAAGGAAGCTGACATTTTGGACGGGCGTTTCTCTTCATCGTTTGATCCGGTTGAGGGGCAGAACATTGCATGTAGGATTGGATGCAGGAGGGAAAGGGAGCAGGAACACACTGGGACTGAGTGCTGGGGTATGGCTTCTTCAGAGCAGCCCTCTAAGTCATGGAGGTAAAAGGGTTAACAGGCCAACCACAGCTGGGCTAGCAAAATGCTAGGTTTCCAGAGAGGCATAGAGATGTACAGTACGGAAACAGACGCTTCAGTCCCACCCCTCCATGCCGACCAGATATCCCAACCCAATCTAGTCCCACCTGCCAGCACCCGGCCCATATCCCTCCAAACCCTTCCTATTCATATACCCATCCAAATGCCTTCTAAATGTTGCAATTGTACCAGCCTCCACCACTTCCTCTGACAGCTCATTCCATACACTTAGACTTAGACTTAGACTTAGACTTACAGTGTGGAAACAGGCCCTTCGGCCCAACAAGTCCACACCGACCCGCCGAAGCGAAACCCACCCATACCCCTACATTACCCCTTACCTAACACTACGGGCAATTTAGCATGGCCAATTCACCTGACCCGCACATCTTTGGACTGTGGGAGGAAACCGGAGCACCCGGAGGAAACCCACGCAGACACGGGGAGAACACCCTCTGCTTGAAAAAGTTCCCCCTTAGGTCTCTTTTAATCTTTACTCTCTCACCCTAAATCTATGCCCTCTAGTTCTGGACTCCCCCACCACTTTGTCTATTTATCCTACCCATGCCCCTCAATTTTGTAAACCTCTATATGGTCACGCCTCAGCTTCCGACACTCCAGGGAAAACAGCCCCAGCCCTCGTTTTCCTTTGAGCTCAAACCCTCTAATCCTGGTAACATCCTTGTAAATTTTTTCTGAACCCTTTCAAGTTTCACAACATCTTTCGGATAGAAGGAGACCAGGATTGCACACAATATTCCAACAGTGGCCTAACCAATGACCTGTACAGCTGCAACATGACCTCCCAACTCCTGTACTCAACACTCTGACCAATAAAGGAAAGCATATCAAACGCCGCCTTTACTATACTATCTACCTGTGACTCCGCTTTCAAGGATCTATGAACCTGCACTCCAAGGTCTCTTTGTTTTTGCATGAGGTGTCAGGAAGTGAGTGGGAGTAGGGACAGCAGACAAGGATCCGACTGAAATTCGGGGAAGGACACTTACTTGGCTAATTGGATGAGAATAATTACCAGCCAACGACACTTCTCGCCCCAGAACTTGGCCGAGCACATCTCAGTGAAAACCTCCAAATGTTCCAAAACTGTCAACCACGTCATCAACCGCTGTTGAGTGCCAGACTGGGATGGAAATAAAAAGGCACTGAATGCACACAAACACAGACACCGTCTCCAAGCACTAGTTATTTGCAGACACAGGCATGGACGCCAAACACTGGTCAGTGCAGGCACAGGCACGGGCAGAGTCTCCGGACTCTGGTCAGTGTAGGCACAGACACAGTTCCTGGAGACCGGTCAGCGCAGGCACAGACACAGTCCCTAAATGCCAATCAGTGCAGACACTGATACAATCCTGAACACCAGTCAATGCAGGTACAGTCCCTGTGTAACAGTCGGTGCAGAAACAGATAGTCCCTCAGCATCAGTCAATGTGGCACAGACACTGTCCCTGAACACAAGTGAGTTCTGCCTCACAGTGCCAGGGACCCGTGTTCGATTCCAGCCTCGGGCGACTGTGTGTCTGGAACTTGGTGGGTTTTCTCCGGGTGCTCTGGTTTCCTCCTATGGTCCAAAGATGTCCAGATGAGGTGAGTTGGCTGAACTAAGTTGTCCGTAGTGTTCAGGGATATGTAATTTAGGCGTATTAGTCAGGGAATGGGTCTGGGGGGGATACTCTTTGAAGGGTTGGTGTGGACTTGTTGGGCCAAATGGCCTGTTTCTCCACTGAAGGGGAAAGTGGAGACACAGATATCGTCCCTGAACACAAGTCAGTGCAGACAGATACATATCTTTTTATAGATGGAATCCCTACAGTTGTGAAACAGGCCCTTTGGCCCAACAAGATGACACTGACACTTTGAAGAGTAACCCACCCAGATCCATTCCCCTATCCTATTGCCCTATATTTACCCTGACTAATGCACCTAGCCTACACATCCCTGAACACTATGGGTAATTTAGCATGGCCAACTAACCTAACCTGCACATCTTTGGATTGTGGAAGGAAACCAGAGCACCCAGAGGAAACTCACGCAGACACAGGGACAATGTGCCAACTCCACACAGAGTCGCCCAAGGGTGGAAACAAACCCAGGTCTCTGGAGCTGTGAGGCAGCAGTGTTAATCACTGAGCCACAGTGCTGCCCCTAATTTATGTGAATCTAATGGGCGGGTTCAGGGTTTTTTAATATATTGAATAACAGATACAGGAGAGAGAGTTACGGTCCAGAATCCAGTTGAGATGCTTGGGTGATTTATATGTAGAATAATAGATCTCTGGAATGAGTGACTGGAATCTAATTGATGGGTTGCGGCAGGTAATATATGGAGTAAATTATCTCCAGGAATAAGTTACAGACCGGAATCTAATTAAAGGCAGAAAATGTGAGTGAAAGTCAGCAGGCCAAGCTGTGGACAGAGAAGCAAAGCTGATGCTTTAGGTCCTGTATGACTCTTCTTCAGATCCAAAACAGTTGGAAGATGGTGGCTTGCAAACTTTTGACAGAGGCAGAAGAGAAGCAGATAGTGTGGATAGCCAATGCAAGAGACAAAAGTGCTATTAATTGGAGTGAAAGTTAAGTAGAGACATTGGAACACTGCAGTTGAATAGAAACAGTAGCTCAAGACAAAGGTGATTTACTGAGATGGCAATAGCTTAAACATCGGAGTGAATCCCATGAAGGGTATGAGAAAAGCCTTCTGTGATACTGAGAACCAATGGAGCTAAAGGCTTGCATCCTAAAAGAGGTTGCTGCAGAGATCGTGGATTCACTGGTTGTAATTTTCCAAAATTCTTGCATTCTGGACAAGTACTGGAGGATTGGAAAACTGCCAATGTGACATCGATGTTAGAAAAAATGTTGGAATCAATTATTAAGAAAGAAATAGCAACACATATGGAAAATCATAATCTAATCAAGCAGGGGCAGCACAGCTTACTGAAAGGGAAATCATTTGTTTCTAACTTAGTTGAGTTTTTTTGAGGAAGTCTCAACCAAAGTAGACAGTAGCAAATCAGTAGATGTTTTGTATTTGGATTTCTAAAAGGCATTTGAGAAGGTACCTCAATAAGGTTAAGACTTAAGAGCCAAAGGTGTTGGAGGTAGGATACTGGCATAGAGAATTGGCTAATGGGCAGGAAACAGCATGTGGGGATAAGGGATTCCTTTTCAGGTTGGCAACCTGATTATCCAGTGGGATTTCATAGACATCAGTGGTGGGACTTATATTTCATTGACTTGGAGGAATGAAGTAGATATACTGTAGCCAAATTTGCTGACAACACAAAATGAATGGAAAGACAAGTTGCAAGAGGGATACAAACAGTTTATAGAGATATTGATAGGCTAAAAATTGGTAAATGAAGTATAATTTGGCAAAATTTGAAGTTGTTCATTTTGGAAGGGAAAATAAAAGAGAAAAACTGCAAAAAGGAGTTCCTGCATACAAAACACAGGAAGTTTTTTTTACAGTGGCTCAGTGGTTATAGCGTCAGGGACCCGGGTTCGATTCTTGCCTCGGTTGACTGTCTGTGTGGAGTTTGTGCATTCTCCCTGTGTCTGCGTGGGTTTCCTCCAGTTTCCTCCCACAATCCAGGTGAATTGGCCATCTTAAATTGCCCATAGCGTGAGCGTATTAGTCAGGGTATATTACCCAAATATACGATAGAGGAATGAGTCTGGGTGGGTTATCCTTTGGGGGTGGGGGGGTGGACTTGTTGGGCCGAAGGGCCTGTGTCCATACTGTAGGAAATCTAAACAGGTGCAGCAGGTAATTAGGAAGGCTAAGGGAATGTGGGCACTTATTTCAAGGGGGTTGGAGTATAAGCAGTGGGGGATGTCTTATTGCAATTATTCAAAGCACTGGTGAGACTAAATCTGGAGTACTGAGAACAGGTTTCATCCCCTATTGAAGAAAATGTATTACTTAATTCGAGGCAATTCAGGGTAAGTTCACCAGGATGATCCCCAGTATGGAGGGATTCTCTTAAGAACAAAGATTAAGCAGGTTAGGACTCCTCATTGGAGTTTAGAAGAATGAGGGTGATCTCATTGACGTATATCTGATTCTTACGGGGCTGAACTCTGCTTCCCTCCCCCATCAAACTTATTTTCCTCTGAACTCTTCGTTCTCTCAAGGCCATGCCCGGTCTTGGTCTCAAACGCGCTGATAAGAGTCAGGCATGCCAACCCCTACTCAGCAGAGGCTGAGCACCAACTCTCAGACACATCTTCCTATTCCTTCCACCCCAACAACCATGACCTCACCATTGAACATCAAGCTGTTGTTTCCAGGACTGTCACAGACAACATCCCCTCTGCAGATCTCCTGTCCACACAAGCCACTAGTATCCACACGTGGACTATATGTTGTTGCAATCCACTTTCTCCAGTACATTGATGATATCACCAGTGCCACCGTCTTCCCTCGTCCAGATTTGAAAAAAATTCATCAGTATTGCTTTTAATTTCCATCCTTCCTTGAACCGAAGATAGGCTGTCAACCAGTATTAATTACAAATGCTAAATAAAAACCGAAAGAACTGCAGATACCGTAAATCAGAAACAAAAAGAAGTTGTTGGAAAAGCTCAGCAGGTCTGGCAGCATCTGTGAAGGGAAATCAGAATTAACATTTCGGGTCCAGTGACCTTTCCTCAGAACTGCTGGACCTGATTCATTAACTCTAATTTCTCTGCACAGATGCTGCCAGACCTGCTGAGCTTTTCCAGCAATGTCTGTTTTTGTTTCATTATAAATGCACTGACTCTCACTGTTACCATGACTACACTTCCTCACACCCTGTCTTCTGCAAGGACACCATTCTGACACCAACTTCCCTTTCGCTGATGATCTGATGATCTGATGATGCTGCCTCCTTTTCCTTCAGCCGAGGACATCCCTCTGTTGTGATTGTTAGTGTCTCCAGCTGTATATGAACCATCTCCCATGCTTCTGCTCTGATATCTTATTTCCTCTCCCAGAACCATATCTCCCACTAGATTTCTCTTGTCCTCACTTTCCACCCCACTAGTCTTAGCATTCAGAGGATCATCCTCCATTATTTCCACCACTTCCAGCAGGATGCTACCATGAAATGCACCTTCCCCCTCCCCTCCACTGTTACCATTCTGAGGGACTGTTCCCTACAAAACCCCCAGTCCATTCCTGCATCATTTGTAACATTTCCTCAGTCCCCTCAGGACACCTTCCCACACTTGCCTATTCACCTCCTCCCTCCTCACTGTCCAAGGTCTCAGACACAACTCCAAATGAAGCAGCATTTCTCTTGTACTTCCTTCAATCTAGTCTACTTTGGCGAGATCAAACGCAACTGCGTGAGAACTGTGTGGAACACTTGCGTGACATGTGCAGGAATGACCCTGACCTTCCAATTGCTCTTATGCTAATATTTTTGTCCTGGGCTGGCTGCCAAGTGTCAATGAAACAAAACACAAGCTCAAGGAACACCACTTCATTTCCTACTTAAGCACTTTATAACCTTGAAGTGCTTGTTACTTGAATTTCACCACTTCAGAGCTTGATCTCATGGCATTTGCCTTCCATTTTTCTGCATTCTTCTCCTCCGTGCCCCAATGCCCTATCTTATTTGTGCCTTGCTTACTTTCTCACAGCAGTCAGTGCACATTTACCCCTTTCACACCTTAATCTACAACTACTTTACATCTCTACTTCTCTTCCAACACAATTAACAACCCGTTTGTCTTTGGCACTGAGCACTGCATCATATATTCCCCTCACTTCTCCACCGCCTCCGTCAAATGTATGGAACCATCATTTTCCAATCCCTTTCAGCTTTGAAGAGTCATACTGGACTTGAAATGTAGATGCAGCCAGACTTACAATTCCTGTATCTGCACTATTTTGTGTATATCTAATGGAAGGATTCACATGGCTCAATGTAGGATAAGAGATACCCAGGTGTGAGCTACAGACTGGAATCTAATTGAGAGGCTTTGCGCATGTATATATAGAATACCAATTACCTGGGAGTGACTTCCAAACTTGAAATCGAATGGGAATGTTCAGTGTGGTTTATAAACAGAATAAAATATATCTGGGTGGGAGATAGCCAGTGTTTAAATCCTAAATATCAGGATATTTTTAACAATAGCCATGCACGAGATGAGGCTGGTGTTTGTGTTTTGGCTTTCGTCCTGCATGTCAGTGGTCAAACGTCCCCTCCTGAAGTAGTACTTACCACCAGTGGTGCTGGAGCAACACCTTTCCTGAGGATTCCATCATTGACCAGCACCAGCAAATTGGATGCAGAGTACACTGTCAAGTGGAGAGAAACCCATGTGAAATAATGACACCAGACAGAACAAGCAAAAACTGAACTGGGAAACAACTGTTCTGCAGTCCTCACTTTCTCCTAGTTGATAAACAACCATCCAATCCCCACTTCAGCAATACAATCGGCAAATCCTGCCCTATACACTTTTCAATGAGAACAACAAGGTACTGCGGTCTGAGTGCACTGCCATGCAAACCCGCACTATATCCTTTCCGTTTGGTTTCAGGCCTGCTTCCGAACCACCTCTCTCCCACTCCACACCAGTTCCTTTACACAAACAACTATATTACAATGCACCTCAATCCTTACCACTTCCAGTCAGTGCTGAGAGCATCACAGGCATTAAGTCACACTACCTCATGGAATTCCCGAGTCTATCTACTTGAACCTCTCATGCAGCCCCTTGTCCAAGAAACCAAGGGTATATTTAGCAGGGATCAGGAATTGTCAGAAGTTAATGCCCAATCACAGACACCCACTCTAAGATCAGCAGAATATTCTCAATATCTGGGCACCTCATCTGTATGTGATCACATAGTGTCCTCAATAAAGAGACAAGCTGTATAGCTGTGATCAGCAGACGGTCCTCAGTACCAATACACCCAGCCTGTCTGTGATCAGCAAACTGCACTACCTATAGGCCTTGTCTGTAGTGATCCGCAGACTGTTCTCAATGCAGAGACATTCCATCTAGCTGAGTTTAGCAGACCATTCACAGTTTAGGGACACCATGTCTGCTTATTGTCAGCAGAATGTCCTTAGTTCCCTCATAACAACTTGCGTGTTAAGCACACTGTCCTCAGTATTTGTATAGCCTGCTTGTCTGTGTTCAACAAACTATACTCAGTACGTGTACACCTTGTCTGTCTATGACCAGCATACTGTCCTCAGCAACTGTTCATTGTCTGCCTGTGATCAGCAGATTGCACTCAATACCTGTACACTCCTTCTGCCTGTGATCAGCAGACTGCACTCAATATCTGGCAAAACTGAGGACTGCTGATGCTGGAATCAGAGTGGACGGCACGGTGGCACAGTGGGCGACATGGTGGCACAGTGGTTAGCACTGCTGCCTCACAGTGCCAGAGACCCGGGTTCAATTCCCACCTCAGGTGACTCTGTGTGGAGTTTGTACGTTCTCCCCGTGGGTTTCCTCCGGGTGCTCCGGTTTCCTCCCACAATCCAAAAATGTGCAGGTTAGGTGAATTGGCCATGCTAAATTGCCCGTACTGTTAGGTGAAGGGGTAAATGTAAGGGAATGGGTCTGGGTGGGTTGTACTTTGGCGGGTCGGTATGGACTTGTTGGGCCGAAGGGCCTGTTTCCACACTGTAAGTAATCTGTAATCTGTAAATCTAGATTAGAGTGGTGCTGGAAAAGCATAGCAGGTCAGGCAGCATCCGAGGAGCAGGAAAATAGACGTTTTGGGCAAAAGCCATTCAGGCTTTTCCAGCACCCCTCTAATCTAGACTTTGCACTCAATACCTATAGATTCCTTTTGCCTGTGATCAGCAGACTGTGCTCAAAACCTGTAGAGTCCTTCTGCCTGTGATCAACACTCAATACCTGTACACTCCTCCTGTCTGTGATCAGCAACTGCATTTTATACTTAACAAAGAACTATGGATACTGGAAATCAGAAATAACATCAGAAATTGCTTGAAAAACTCAGCATTCTGGCAGCATCTGTGGAGAGAAAGCAGGGTTACCATTTCAGGTCCAGTAACAGCGCAATTTCACATTTTGTTTCTGCATTTTATACCTGAATACTCCTTCTGTCTGTGACTAGCAGACTGTTGTCAGTATAGGTATAGTTCAGCTGTGATGTTTCCATGGATTGTAATTAAACTTCTCAATGCTACTGTATATACTGCACTCCCTTACACAACCTCCCAGTTGCACTTCTTTATACGTACCAAGCTCAGAGAGTTCATGAGAATCTGCAAACCGCCCTGTAAAAGAGAGGAGAGACTCTGTCACTTTAATCTTGCCAGTGACTGAACTCAGCGATGTTTCCTGTCTCCCAGAGTCCCTGCCAAGGTCAGATCAAGATTCATGACAAGGGAGAGCAGGGAATTGAAATGCAGAATTGTGCACTGAAAAGGAACATTTAAGACAATTTCATATTATGTTTAAAAGTGATATTGCAAAGTTTGAAACTAGGTCTGAAGATGAAACAAAGTCAGTTTGGGAGGTTCAGAGGGAGTGCTGGCTGAAAAATGCTGGGGAGATTCAGTCAAAATGCTAGTGGATAATCAATAGTAAACATTTTTAAAAATGTGTAATTCTCAACAAATATTAATTCACTTCCAGAAAATTCTGCAACTAAAATAGCCCAACAGTAGCTAAAGAGTTAAAAGGAATTTACAATGTTGTCAAAAGAATACAAGGCTTCAAATTGATAAAGATCCAGACCAACAAACTGCCGCAAAAGACAAAGCAGTTTTCAAGAGTTGAGAGAAGCAGGCAAGGAAAAAGGAAAATGTTTGCCAAGTCCCTTACAGGCAGAACAATGAGAGCTAATGATCAGAGACTGGTTACAGTGCAAGAGGCCATCTGGCTCATAATATATATGCCGTCTCTGTGCAAGAAGGTGGTCATTCTATATGGTGTCATTCTCCTGTCTTCTCTGTGTGACCTTGCTCATTCTTCCTTTTCAGATAACCTTCTAATTCCCATTTGAATGGTTCATTTAGACCTGCCTCCACTACAATCTCAGGCAGTGCATTGTAGATCTTAACCACTCACTGTGTGAAGAACCGTAAGACAAAGAACAGTACAGCAGGGTCGAGACAGTGAGGTGCTGGAAAAGCACAGCAGGTCAGGCAGCATCTGAGGAGCAGGAGAATCAACATTTCGGGTAAAAGCCCTTCATCAGGAATCAGGGAACAGGCCCTTCGGCCCACTAAGTCTGCGCCAAGGCATAATGCTTTGCTGAAGTAAAAGCCTTTTGCCTCTATGCAGTATGTATTCCTCTATCCCCTGCCTATTCATATGTCTGTCAAAATGCCTCTTAAATGTTGCTATTGTATTCGCTGCCTACACCATCACCTCCACGCTCCAGGTATTTATCACTCATTGTATAATAAACTTGCCTCTCATATCTCCATTAAACTTACCCCCTTTTACCTTATCCTAGCGATTGACATTTTTACCCTGGGGAAAAAAAAGAGTCTGTTACCCATTCTGTCTATGCTTCTTATCATTTTGCAAACTTCTAACAGTTATAAGACATAGGAGCAGAAATTAGGCTATTCAGCCTATCGGGTCTGCTCCACCATTCAATCATTGCTGATAAATTTCTCAACCCATTCTCTCGCTTTCTCCCTGTACCCTCTTGATCTGCATGAACATATCTATCACTGCCTTAAATATACTTAATGACCTGGCCTCCACAGCCTTTTGTGGCAATGAATTCCATAGATTCCCCACTCACTGGCCAAAGAAGTTTCTCCTTATCTCTGTTCTAAGGCTGTGCCTTTGGATCCTTGTCTCTCCTACAAATGGAAACATCTTCCCAACTTCTATCCCGTCCAGACCATTCAGTATTCTGTAAGTTTCGATTAGATGCCTCCTCATCCATCGAGTATAAACCCAGAGTCTTCAAACGTTCTCATGTGTTAAGCTTTTCATTCCTGGGACCATTCTCGTGAACCTCTGAACACAGTCCAGGGGCAGTAGATATCTTCTGGAGATATGAGGCCCAAAACTGTGCACAATTCTCCAACTGTGGTCTGACCAGAGCCTCAGAGAGCCAAAGAAGTACATCCCTGCTTTTGCCTTGGAACAATCTTCGAAGGCTCCTCATGCTTTGACATTCAGGTGAAAGCAAACCAAGTTTGTTCGATCACTCCTCATAGTTATTACCCTCCATACTAAGCAACATCCTGATAAACCATTTGTGTACACTCTCCAAAGCCTCCACATTCTTCTTATAGTATGGCAATCAGAATTGTAAGCAATATTTTAAATGTGGTCTAACTAAAGTTCTACACAGCTGCAATGTGACTTGCCACTTTTATACTCTATGCCCTGACTGACGATGGCATGCGTGCTATGTGCTCAGGAGACACCACCTTTCCTGCACAAAGCCATGCCGTCTATTGCTAAGTAAGTCCATATTTTTTCCAAATGTGAGAAATTCCTATCCCCAAGAAACTTCTCCAGCAATTTCCCCCGTAGTTTCTCGAATTATCCCTGTTGCCCTTCCCAAACAATGGAACAACGTTGGCTATTCTCCAGTCCTCTAGGAACTCTTCTTTAAATAAAGAGATTAGATTAGACTTAGATTAGACTTACAGTGTGGAAACAGGCCCTTCGGCCCAACAAGTCCACACCGACCCGCCGAAGCGAAACCCACCCATGCCCCTACATTACCCCTTACCTAACACTACGGGCAATTTAGCATGGCCAATTCACCTGACCCGCACATCTTTGGACTGTGGGAGGAAACCGGAGCACCCGGAGGAAACCCACGCAGAGGATATAAAGAGTTCAGCAATTTCCTTACCTGCCACCCTCAGCATTCTGGGATAGAACCCCTCAGATCCTGGGGTCATGTCTACCTCAATGCTTTTTAAAACACCCAACACTACCTCCTTTAATATAACGACATGCCCGAGAACAGCACACTCCTCTTGATAGTCACCATCCTGCATGTCCTTCTCCTCACCCATATCCTCCAGCTCCACACACAACATCCCTCATTTGTCCCTGAGTGGACTTACTTTTTCCTTAACTACCCAAGACGTTGCAGCAGAAGAAAGTCATTTAGCCCCTTGCGTCTGCTCCACCTGTCACGGAGACCATGGTCCATCTTACAATCCTCAACTCCACTTTCCTGCTTTACTTCATAAGCCTTGATTTCCTGACTGATCAGAAATGGTGCATCTCAGCATGAATATAGGTAAGGACCCAACCTCTACAGTCCTCTTCAAGTGAAGAATACCAGAATCATGACACTCAAAAAATTCCGCCTCATCTCTAGTCTTACATGAGAGACCAGTTACTTTGGGATTCTGCTCTGTAATACTACACTCTACTCAACAAAAGAAGAAACAGCATCTCCACATCTATCCTGTTGAACCTCTTTCAGAGTTTGTTTCATTAAGGTCTCCTCTCACCCTTCCAAACTTCACTGAGTCCAAGCCCAACCTACCCAACGCTCCTCATAAGAAAATCATTCCAAGCCTGGTATCAGCTGAGTGAACCTTCTCTGGATTGCCTCCAATGCTATCATATATTTCCTTAAAGGAACCAAGTCTGTTCACAGTATTCCACTCAAGTTTGACTCATACTTTGTACAATTTTAGCAAGACCTCTCCATTTTAATTCTCCATTCCCTTTGACATAAAGGCCAACATTCCATTTGCCTTCCCTATGAGCTATTGTTTTCCCTCATGTCGTCATTGCTTCTTTTGTTAGTCACCTTCCATCTTCAGGTTCTCCAACCTTCCCACCAATAGGAATCGTTTTCTCTATTTAGCTCTCTGCCCCATTAATAAAACCCAGGATACTGTATGCTTTATTAACCACAGTCTCAACGTTCCTGTCCTTCAATTACTAAAGAGACACACAGCCAGGTTGCTGAGCTCTTGCAGCTCCTTTAGTATTGTACTTTGAGTTTATCCTGTCTCTCCATGTTCTTTCTACCCAAAGACAGTACCTCATACTTCTCTGCACTGAAATTCATGGCCCCTCTATCCACTCACTTCATCAACTGGTCAATGTCTTTTTAAAGTTCTATACTGTCTTCCTCTCAGTTTATAATTCTTCCATATTTCATAACATACGAACAGACCAAGGAACAGGAGCAGGCCACTCCACCCTCGAGCCTGCTCTGCCATTCAATAAAATCTTGACTGATCTGACTTTAACCTCAATCCTACAATCCTGTATATCCCTGATAATCTTTCCTCCTATTGGTAATCAAAAAACTACCCCGGCCGTAATTAAAGATCCTGTATCAACTACCTTTTTCCAAAGACGCTCAGCCCTCAGCAATGTTATCCTCATCTGTCACAAATGGGCTACCTGTTATTTTTAAACTATGACCTCTTGCTCTAGCTCTAGATTCTCCCACAAGAGGAAACACTTATATCCACCCAGTCAAGTCCCCTCACCTCTGACTTACTCTAAACTCAATAAGATACAGACCTAGCCCACTTAGTCTTTCCACACAATGCAATCCATTCATTTGGGGAACTCCACGACAAACCTTCTTCCAGCCCGAGAAATATCCATTCTCCATTCCTTTCGATTTCCTATCACCTGACCAGTTCCATATCCATTTTGTAATCAGTGAAAGAGGAAATGGCTGAGATGTCAAACCTCTCTCATAACTTGTAGAAATGCAGGGTCAAATAAGAATGTGAAAGTTAAGTCATATGAAGAAAATATGCTGGGAAAGTGATACATTCCTAAAAGTGATACATACATAAAAGTGATACATTCCTAGCCTTTCCTTTACATTTTTAAAAAGGCAGTTGCAGAGGTGCTGGAAATGCATTTTGATCTTCCTGAATGTCTGGACTTAAGCAAATCCCACAGATTCAAAGGTGACTCTTCTAACATATTAATACTAAAAGGTTAGTGAAGGATAGAGTGCGGCCCAAAAGGAACAAACAGGACAAGCTTCTCACTGAAACAAAGGGTATAGCAGAGGCATAAAATTAATATCTTACTTCTGTCTTAACCCAATTAGATGATATTGTCAAGGGCCTAGTTGAAAACATGGATGTTGAGCAACTGAGTAGTACAGTGATAGAAGAAGTGCTAAAAAGACTGGCAGCACTCCAAGTAGAAAAGTCACCAGGTCAAAATTGGAAGCATCTAAGATCATAGAATCTCTCCAGTGCGGAAGCAGGCCATGTGGGCCATTGACTCCACAATGACCCTCTGAAGAGTGTCCCACACAGACCAACACCACCTCCTCCTCCCACAGCCTTATAACCTTGCATTTCCCATGACTAATCCACCTAGCCTGCAGGTCCCTAGATACTATGGGCAATTTAGCATGGCCAATCCACCTAACCTGCACATCATTGGATTGTGGGAAGATACCCATGCAGACACGGTGAGAATGTGCCAACTGTGTACAGACAGTCACCCAAGGCTGGAATCAAATCCCTAGTGCACTGAGGCAGCAGGGCTAACCAAAGAAGCCACTGTGCTGCTCCTGATTTGCTGAGAAGGGTAAGGAAACAAATCGCAGAGCCCCTCAGAAATTTTCTGGGTCTCTGTGAACGTTATTATTTTCAGGGGACAGGAAGGATTGCAAATGTGACACTGTTGTTAAAGAAAGGGTCAAAGGGTAAGCCGAGAAAGTACAAAGTTGAAAGTTTGACGTCAGTCTCAACAGTGGGAAAACTGATGGAGGCCATAATATGGTATAAGAAAAACATACACTTAAGAGAAAAATAAGTTAATATTAAACAGTCAACATGGCTTTGTCAAGGGCAGATCATGTCTGACAAACTGAGTTTTTTAACAAGGTGACACAAGCAATGGATGAGGATGGTGCTCTGGATGTTGTCGATTTGGACTTGCAGAAAGCATTTGCTATGGTGCCAATTAGGAATTTTTGATATTGAGGAGTCCTTGGAAGCATGGATTCGAAGTTGGCTAAAGGATTGGAAATTGGGGGTAGGTATATCTGGATATATCTCAGATTGGGAACAAGTTGAAAGTGGCGTTCCCCAGGAATCGGTGTTGTTACCGTTGGCTTTTCTGATTTATATAAATGATTTAGAGATAGGTGTTGGGGCAAAACCTAAATTTGCAGATGCTCCTAAGCTAGGGAGAATAGTAAATTATGAGGAGGATGCTGAGTGACTTCAGAGAGACACTGACAAGTTGGACATATGGGCAGAAACCTTGTAGATAAACTTCAAATGTACAGTAATGCATTTTGGTAGAAGAAACATGGAGAAACAATACAAGCTCAATGGGACAACCTTGAAGAGAGTACAGGAGCAGAGGGACCTTGGGGTTCACAAGCATAATACCCTGAAGGGAACCAGTTGTTAAGAAGGGTTCACAAATAGAGGCACTGAGTTTAAAAGCAAGGAAATGATTATAGGCCAGTGATCCTCACAGTGATCGGGAAATTATTGGAAAAGATTCTCAGGGACAAGATCTATATGCATTTAGATGGTTATGGACTTAAAATAGGCAGAATGGCTTCATACAGGGGAGGTCACACTTCACTAAATTGATCGAGTTTTTTAAGGATGTGACAATGATTGATGAGGTAAAAGCTGTTTATGCTGTCTACACTGACTTCAGTAAAGCCTCTGACAAGGTCCTTCATGGCAGACTGGTACAAAGGTGAAGTCACATGGTCTCAGGGGTGAGCTGGCAAAATGGATACAGAACTAGATTAAGTCATAGAAGATAGAGGGCAGCGATGGAAGGATGCTTTTTGGAATGCAGGGCAGCGACTAGTAGTGTTCCACAGAGATCAGTGCTGGGACCTCTGCTGTCTGTGGTCTACATAAATGATTTGGAGGAAAACATGGCTGGTCGAATTCGTATGTTTGCAGACGATACAAAGATTGATGGAGTTGTAGATAGTGAGGAGAATTGTCAGAGAATATAGCAGGATATAGATCAGTTGGAGGCAGGTAGAGTTTAATCTGGACAAATGTGAGGTGATGCATTTTGGAAGGTCAAGTACAGTTGGAAATTATACAGTGACTGGCAGAGACTTTAGGAGTATTGATATACAGAGAGATCTGAATGTGCAGATCCACAGATCACAGAAGGTAGCACTGCAGATAGAAAACTAAGTGGAAAAAGGACTATGGCGTGCTGGCCTTCATTAGAGTGTAAGGATAGACAAGATTAGAATGGCGCTGGAAAAGCACAGCATGCCAGGCAGTATCCGAGAAGTAGGAAAATCAATGTTTCGGGCAGGAGCCCTTCCTGCTCCTCGGATGCTGCCAGGCTTGCTGTGCTTTTCCAGCGCCATTCTATTCTTGACTCTGGTCTCCAGCATCTGCAGTCCTCACTTTCGCCTAAGGATTGATACGTTTTGCTGCAACTTTATAGAACTCCCATACTTCCAATTTTACTTACTGTTCTGGCCACCACACTGCCAGAAGGATGTGGATGTTTTGGGCAGGGTACAGAAAAGGTTTACCAGGATGTTGCGTGGTATGGGGGATTTTAGCTAGGAAGAAAGGTTGGATAGACTGGGTTTGTTTTCACTAGACTGCAGGATGTTGAGGGGGTGACCTGAAGAAGTTTGGAAGATTGTGAAAGGCATGGACAGAGTGGAAAGTAAGAGGCTTTTTCCCAGGGTGGATGGGTCAATTACTCGGGGACACAGATTCAAGGTGCAGGGGGAGTTTAAAAATGCGAGGCACATCTTTGACACAAAGGGTGGTGAGTGCCTGGAATGTGCTGCTGGAGGAAGAGCTGGACAGCAGACGGAATAGCAGCATTCAAAAGGCACCTAAATGATTATGTGAATAGGAAGGGAATAGAGGGATAGTGAAGACAATTTTAGTACGGAAGAGCACAGGCAGCCTGGTGGCACAGTGGTCAGCACTGCTGCCTCACAGCGCTAGAAACATGGGTTCAATTCCCGACTCAGGCGACTGAGTGGAGTTTGCACATTCTCCCCGTGTCTGCGAGGGTTTCCTTTGGGTGCTCCGGTTTCCTCCCACAGTCCAAAGATGTGCGGGTCAGGTGAATTGGCTATGCTAAATTGCCCATAGTGTTAGGCAAGGGATAAATGTAGGAGTATGGGTGGGTTGCGCTTCAGCAGGTCAGTGTGGACTTGTTGGGCCGAAGGGCCTGCTTCCACACTAAGTAAAAATGTGTCAGCACAGGTTTGGAGGGCCAAAGGGCCTGTTCCTGTGCTGTACTGTCCTTTGTTTGATATCATACATTTACAAATCATTGGTCAAGTCACATTTGGATATGTTGTGATCAGTTCTGGAACCGTGGCTAGACTTAAAGGGAGATTTATAAGAATGATACCAGAATGAGAGTTTTAATTCGGAGAACGATTAGGATTTGGAATGCATTGTCTGGGGGAGTAGTGGAGGTGGATTTCATAGGTAGTTTCAAAAGGGATATATCTTTGAAAGTGATGAATTAAGATGGCTACAGAGATACAGCTGGAGAACAGATTTAGCAGAGTAGCTCTTACAGGTGTTGGTGAAGACAAAATGGGTTGAATGACCTCCCTGTGTAATGTAAAATTCTACAACTGTGATGGTACAGTCCTTCCAGAAGAGGGCAAAAGATAGAAATTTCTAGAGAGTACGTTGCATTTTAAAAGTTGTTCAGAGTATATTAAGGTCATTAGGATCGGAGCTAATAAAGGGAGGAGAGTATCTGAAGCAGTTTTGGGAGAGAATATCTAAACATAGCCCCACTCATCTACTCTGCTGTAAGATAGATGACAGGCAGAGTAAGGGGGAACAATTCCTCCCCCTTTCACTGAACTATTGAGATCATGTCTCATTTAGGAGGGTTTTTGACTGAGACTGTGTGTAGGGAAAGAGTTAAGTTTTGAGTTTTGTGAAACAAGAGGTTCAACCCGGCATGACTAAGATCAGATAAGAGCTTGCAGTTAACAATGAGGTGCTGGACGCCAGGGTAATGGGTCAGCAGGGTGGAAAAGCATTCATTATGTAGAGCCATTTAACAATATTGGGAGCATTCAGTATGTAAGATCAGTTTAACAAGCTGAAAATTATTCATTGTGTGAAGCCAGTTAAAGTAATGAACATTCATTGTGTCACAGCAGATGGCTTAATCTTTACTGTTGACACCCAATCAATACATATGTTGCCTTATCTGGATGCTCCTCGCTGTAAAATGACTATATAATTCATTAAGAAATGACCGAGAACTTGTGTCTCTGTGCATGTGGGTGATTGTTCTCTCTCCCTCCAGGGCCCAGTACAAAGATGAAAGAGGTAAAGCCATGTTGTGTCTTGGAGAGATTTGCTTTACTGACACAGGGGAAATGGGATGACATGACAAGTTGGAGAATCTTTCTGATCCAATATTATATAAGCCACACTTAACGTGTAGTTCTCCAGACCACAGGCAGAGCGGATATGGAGAGGCACAGAGAAAAACGTGGAGGGGGACATAACAGGGTGTATATGAGGGGCATGTCTGGCCCATGATGACATACTCCACACAAATCAAGACTGTAGTACTGGAAAAACACAGCAGGTCAGGCAGCAACCGAGGTGCAGCAGAATCAACATTTTGGGCAAAAGCCCTTCATCAAGAAATAATCCACATGAAGTTAACTCGCAACCAAAAGAGTATAAGGAGATATTATGAGGGATATAGCAAATCAGGGCAGCACGGTGGCACAGTGGTTAGCACTGCTGCCTCACAGCGCCAGGGACCTGGGTTCAATTCCCGCCTCAGGCGACTGACTGTGTGGAGTTTGCACGTTCTCCCCGTGTCTGCGTGGGTTTCCTCCGGGTGCTCCGGTTTCCTCCCACAGTTACAAAGATGTGCGGGCCAGGTGAATTGGCCATTCTAAATTGCCCGTAGTGTTAGGTAAGGGGTAAATGTAGGGGTATGGGTGGGTTGCGCTTCGGCAGGTCGGTGTGGACTTGTTGGGCCAAAGGGCCTGTTTCCACACTGTAAGTAATCTAATCTAATCTAAAATCCTTGGTATCCACAAAATCATGAACCCGCGTAGCCGTGTCAATAAAATAATTAACAGCAAAAATCAACATCTGCAGACTAAAATCACATCCCCGATTGTTAATGTTAAAAATCACAAAACACCAGATTATAGAGTCATAGAGATGTACAGCACAGAAACAGACCCTTCGGTCCGACCCGTCCATGCCGACCAGATATCCCAACCCAATCTAGTCCCACCTGCCAGCACCCAGCCCATATCCCTCCAAACCCATCCACCCATACCCAACTTCATGGGTATTCATATACCCATCCAGATGCTGCAATGGTACCAGCCTCCACCACAGCCTCTGGCAGCTCATTCCACACACGTACCACCCCACTGCGTGAAAAAGTTGCCCCTTAGGTTCCCCTGGTCGGGGGATTGTGGAGAATAAGATTGTAAACCTGTTGGACTATAAAAATCACACTGTTGTGTGATTTTTAACTTTTCACACCGGCCCAATCTCCGAATCATGATTTGTAACCAATTTTTTTTAAAACAACCTTCGAACTGGCGAGTGACATTATTGTATCAGTAACAGGGCCCGGGTGGGGTATGATGAATATGAAGGGAGTATGGAAGGGGGCACATAGTGATGATGTTTGACAGGAGAGGACAAGGCAGCACTGACCGAGGGAGGGGAGGGGGGGGTGAGGGGGGGGGGGGGGGCGAGAGAGGGGAGGGGAGGGGGGCGAGGGAGGGGAGGGGAGGGGAGGGGGGGGCGAGGGAGGGGAGGGGAGGGGGGGGGCGAGGGAGGGGAGGGGGGGGGGCGAGGGAGGGGGGGGAGGGGGGGGCGAGGGAGGGGGGGGGCGAGGGAGGGGAGGGGAGGGGGGGGGCGAGGGAGGGGAGGGGAGGGGGGGGGCGAGGGAGGGGAGGGGAGGGGAGGGGAGGGGGGGGGCGAGGGAGGGGAGGGAGGGGAGGGGGGGGGGGGGGAGGGAGGGGAGGGGAGGGGGGGGCGAGGGAGGGGAGGGGAGGGGGGGGACGAGGGAGGGGAGGGGAGGGGGGGACGAGGGAGGGGAGGGGAGGGGGGGACGAGGGAGGGGAGGGGGGGGGCGAGGGAGGGGAGGGGGGGGGCGAGGGAGGGGAGGGGGGGGGCGGGGGAGGGGAGGGGGGGGCGGGGAGTGGGGGAGGGGAGGGGGGGCGGGGGAGGGGAGGGGGGGGCGGGGGAGGGGAGGGGGGAGGGGAGGGAAGGGGAGGGGGGAGGGAAGGGGAGGGGGGAGGGGGGGGGGGTGGGGGAGGGGGGGAGGGCGGGGGGGTGGGGGGGGAGGGGGGCGGGGGGGGGGGGGGGGGGGGGGGGGGGGGGGGGAGGGGAGGGGGGCGGGGAGGGGGGGCGGGGGGGGGGAGGGGAGGGGGGAGGGGAGGGAAGGGGAGGGGGGAGGGGAGGGGGAGGGGGGGGGGGGGAGGGGGGGAGGGGGGGAGGGGGGGAGGGGAGGGGGGGAGGGGAGGGGGGGGCGGGGGGGGGGGGGGGGGGGGGGGGGGGGAGGGGGAGGGGAGAGAGGGGGGGAGGGGGAGGGGGGGGGGAGGGGGAGGGGGTGGTGGTGGGGGAAGTAGGGGGAGAGTGTGGGGGGGTGTGATATTCGGCGGCGGGCGGGTATGAGGTGACGCTGACGGCCGGCCATGGGGCTGGGGGGGGGGGTGTGTGTGAGTGAAGGGTGCTGCTGACCGGCAATGATGTAGGACACACTCCGCACCGAGCTCTCCAGCTGCGCCGCCGCCCCGGGGTTCCTAATGACGTAATCCCGGTACCGGAGCAGCAGGCGCCTGGCCGCGTCCGCCATGACAGCCTCGACCCGGGGCACTTCCGCTTCCGGGGCCACTCCGTTCCCAACAACGCGCATGCGCCGCCGGCACAGCCCCGGTCGACCTTTGCTCGGCATCCAGTGGATGACCTCCAGTGACCCAGTGACCCCCACTGTAACCCCATCCCCCTCCAGTGACACGGCACTGACCTACACTGTAACCCCCTTCCCCCCCAGTGACCCAGTGGTGAGGCACTGAGCTCCACTGTAACCCCATCCCCCTCCAGTGACCCAGTGACCCCCACTGTAACCCCATCCCCCTCCAGTGACCCAGTGACCCCACTGTAACCCCATCCCCCTCCAGTGACCCAGTGACCCCACTGTAACCCCATCCCCCTCCAGTGACCCAGTGACCCCACTGTAACCCCATCCCCCTCCAGTGACCCCACTGTAACCCCATCCCCCTCCAGTGACCCCACTGTAACCCCCGTCCCCCCCAGTGACCCAGTGGTGAGGCACTGAGCTCCACTGTAACCCCCGTCCCCCCCAGTGACCCAGTGGTGAGGCACTGAGCTCCACTGTAACCCCCGTCCCCCCCAGTGACCCAGTGGTGAGGCACTGAGCTCCACTGTAACCCCCTTCCCCCCCAGTGACCCAGTGGCAAGGCACTCCCCTCCCCCCTCCCCAATGTCTGATCACCAACGCCATGACCAATGTGTGAGCCTTTCACCCCGTCTGCGATCAAAGCACAGATCCTTGAATTACATAAATTAGCACAGTCCGCTTATAATGAGGTTGAGGCCAAAGGAGTTCCTAAGTGTTATTGTCTTAAGAAATGAGTGCTAATGGGGAAGTTAAAACCCTGGCATAGCACCACAGATAAAGAATGATTGCTTGTACATCAGGTAATGGTCCTGCCTCGTTATTGGGTTCTTTCCAAGACCGGTGACCAAGATGGAGATGGGCAGGAGTCTTAAAGAAATTCTTAGTACACCTTTGAGCTTAAGTTAAATTTACTGTGAGCAGACATGGCTTTGTATACAGCATTGCAACTGATACTTGTGTGCAAAGCTTGTTTATCTTGCGGTTATCTGTCCCTACTATGATAAACGGAGGTTTTATTTACAGGAGTGTTTACTTATTCTATCTCTCTTACACAGTTAGCATGACTCACAGAGCATTTGCAGTCATGCACCCCTTGTGTTGTCCATGTGAACCTGATCATATTTGCTGTCACGTGCTACATATTCAGCTAACTACCTTTTAGTTACGACCCTCCACAACTCCCCACTCTTTGATTCTTTCAAAGCACACTACAGAATCACAATCTTTAAACATCGGAGCCGAGCAATTTCTTTTGTGTCAGAGAACCAGACTGAACAGAATGAATTTTAGCCAGCATCGAGCTCTTAATACAAGCAGAGGAGCATTGCAAAAGGATATAGATGACAACTAAAATAAATAGTAAGATTATTATGCCTTGGACAATGGAAGTACCCAAAGATCCTAACCATCCAGTAGTCCAACTCCAAATGATGTTTTCTGGGGGGCTATTTGAGGTTGTCAGCCTCTTTAATGATGTTATCCACAAAGTTGGTAACATTCTCCAAATTGTCAGGCATGCAAGTGCAGCATTCTTTCCCCAATGAGTGCACATGTGCCTCCTTTTTCAAAGAGTAGCCAGTCTAGAGCCATTTTGGTTTTGTAAGACAATTTTGCAATGGCTGCCACTTTGGCAGTGAATTTATCAAAGGCCTGGGCTGTATCTGTGGCTATCTGTTCCAGGGCAGTAACCATTTTGTGAGATTCTCTGGCCAACCTCACAGTGGGAGAAACAGAATAGAAAAGAATTGTTCGACTTCAATGATAGCACGCTTGTGCATAGTGAAGCGAATTTCGGAAGTTTAGTAACGTGACCCATAAACGGGACAACATAAGCAAGATAACAAGAGCTTGTCCTTGAGGGGGGAATCCAGGAGTACACCTTGTGGCCACAAACAAAATAAATATTAGATTAGATTCCCTACAGTGTGGAAACAGGCTCTTTGGCCCAACAAATCCACACCGACCCTCCGAAGAACAACCCATTCCCCTACATATACTTCTTCACCTAACACTACGGGCAATTTAGCATGGCCAATTCACCTGACCTGCACATCTTTGGACTGTGGGAGGAAACCAGAGCACCTGGAGGAAACGCACGCAGACACGGGGAGAATGTGCCAACTCCACACAGACAAGGCAGGAATTGAACCCGGTCTCTGGTGCTGTGAGGCAGCAGTGCTAACCACTGTGCCACCATTGTTAAAGAGGTAAAATGGGTAATAATTTCAGGGAACCAATTTTGGTGAAAAGTGCCTTTATGTTGGCTTTGCCAAATGTTTGACTATTGGAGCCTTTGTGAGGAGAGAGCTGTTACAAGTCCCTTTGGTCAGAAAGGATTTGGAAATTTTTCCTGGAGGGGAAAAATAGAGGCATTGGGAGCATCTGCTGGCTCCCATTGGTGATCCCTTTGCCTGAACTGCAGTACTGGTGAGACAGATGTTGCTCAGTGTAATATAAAGGGGAAGAGGAGGTGTTGTGATAGTCTGGTTGGTACCATTTGTCGAAGGCCGAGAAAGGGAGCCTGCAGAGCGCCATTCTTGCATTAGTTGTTGTAGTGATAACTGTACAGTGGCTAGCTTCAGTCTGTGAACCCTCCCAATCTCTGGGCAGCAAACTGTTCTGTTTCAGCATTTGCTCCACCACTTTGGAAGCATTGAAGGGGAATGGTCGTAATGGAATTCTCTCTTTGGAGTGGATCGGAGTATGGATACGCACTATGTGGCTGGATGGGCTGCTCAAAATGATGACTTTATGATGGATTTAACAAGAATGGATAATGACTAAGGCAGCTGAAAATGTGTTGCTGGAAAAGTGCAGCAGGTCAGGCAGCATCCAAGGAGCAGGGGAATCGACGTTTCGGGCATGAGCCCTTCTTCAGGAATCCTGAAGAAGGGCTCGTGCCCGAAACGTCGATTCTCCTGCTCCTTGGATGCTGCCTGACCTGCTGCGCTTTTCCAGCAACACATTTTCAGCTCTGATCTCCAACATCTGCAGTCCTCACTTTCTCCTAGAATGACTAAGGCATGCTGGGAAACTAAGGCAAACCTTGACCAAAGTGACTGTGCTAATAAAGATGCTGCAGAATCCAGACAGGTGGCAGCTACCAACATACAGTTTGCAACCAACCTGGTAACTGCAGACCCTACAATCCACACCTGAATTTGGGTTTGAATAGAGTCAACGGAATATCATCCTCAGGGCGATTGAAAACATTGGGGTGTGTAGCAGACATGAGGACTCCTCACACCCATATTTGGAGGGGGCTACATGTGCCCAGCACCTCCAGGAATGTATGCCTAAGGACCATCCTACTATTGACATGCCAACGCCTGGTTGGCTCTGATCAATCAAGCCTGATTGATCCAGTGGTGAATGGTAAAGACCCTCCCAAAAGGGCGCAAAGACCTTCGGGTGTAAGAATGGCGACAACACCGTGTTCAGCATGATACAACCAAAAACAGAAGGCACCACTAGGAGAAGATCAGATGACCATCGTCATGTGGATCAAGGTCAAGAGCTACTGTGGTGGTACATGATCATCCAGAGTTAAGTTAAAGCACAAGGTAGATTTGTAGTGTAAATCATTAGTTTATGGTGCATTTTGTTGTTATAGTATTAATTATGCCAAATTAATGAATATTATCGTTTATTATTATTATTAAGAGCTGACACCAGTTCTTTTAGTGGATACAAGAGTTAAGCATGTTGTGTAGCAGCTGCAACAGATGGGACTTTGATAAGAAGTGACTTTGCCACTCACATCAAATCCCATGGAACCCAATATTCCGAGAGATTTTGCCTGAGTCGGGTGTTAAGAGGACAGCTGTCCCATGCGAAGGCCAGGAATTCAAGTAAATCAAAGGGAGTAGAAAATGAATAAACTGAACTGTTCTTTAAAAGATAAAAGCCAACAGGTGTTCACTCCAGATCAAGCAAACAAGGAAATGATGTCACCACAGGAAATGACAGCACCAATCCAAATAGAAATAAATAGAAAGCGGGCTACCCCAGCAGTGCTTCATTCGGAGGCTCACTAAAGATGTTACCTGGTATGGTGATGAAACGTCTGAAAACGAACCTTCCAGCTCAGTGAGCAAACCTACATCCAGAACCTCAAAACTTGCCAAAAATCAAACAACCTTTATGTGTGAGTATGGGATCCTTAGTGGGATAGGTCTGGTAAAACACCGAAAGTTGGTGGAGACCTGGTGAGATTAGGACTGGAACATAGCTGTATCCTCAGTCTGATCCACCCACTATACCTCGGAGTTTAATTGAAAATGGCAGAGAAAAGCGCCAGAGGAGAGGGAAACAAAACTGAGGCAGTACATTGTTAAGAAAAAGTGGCCCATATGGGCAGAATTTTAATGCAACGTTGAAACGGGGCCAGGATCCTTAGAACAAAAGTACTAAGAAGATTTTAGCAGAACACAAGAGAAGTGGGTTTCCAAACTTGAGAAGATCACAGCAATAATGTGCTGCCTAGGACAGTTATTAGAGACAGAACAGGAACTAAACACCGTCCATAAGGAACAAGAAGGTACAAAAAAGGAAATCACAGAGTTAAAGCTGAAAACTGGAGCTCAGGGACAGAGAAATCTCGCAAAGCTATTACAACTGGGGCAATCCTAAACCCAGCATGAAAGATATGCAGCACGCAGTGTCAACTAAAGAGGTCCTGAGAAAGAAGTGAGGCAATTGAGAAATAAATGTGCAGATTTGCAAGCAGCAGTAAGGGTCATGTACCAGGCAGATAGGGAAAAGAGACAAATAGTCGCAAACCACACTAGGTGCCTGTGGGAGATTGAGGAGTTAAAAGCCCAACTCTCAATCTGCAATGGAATAATGTGCGCATATGGGGAAGTTACAGAGGAAGGAGAAGAACAGGAGATAGATAGGGATGAGCTCAGGGAAGATGTGCAGCAGTAAGCCATGTACACTACCCTCCCAGAGGAGTCAACTTCTGTAACAACCCCAGTCCCCAGCCTGTCACAATGAACCTGGAAAGACAGATTGGGGATGCCAAAGCACCAGCAATCACATATGCCATGCCATTTACAGTGCCACAGTTAGCAGAAATCACGAAAAAGGTTCCAGATTTTGAACCATTGGCTGATCCATTGACATTCTTTGAGAGGGTCGGGCAGCAGAAGGTTTTACATGAGTTAGACCAGAGAGAAGTAGTAAAACTCATTGCAATGTGTCTAAGCCAGTCCATGCAATCTGCAATCCCGGCCCATGGAACCCTCACCGATATGAAAAAAGCGATCCTAAAAGCAATTGGGTAAAATAAGGGAGAGTAGAATCATAGAATCCCTACAGTGTGGAAACAGGCCTTTTGGCCCAACAAGTCCACACCGACCCTCCAATGAGTAACCTACCCAGAACAATTCCCCTACCTATATTTACCCCTAAGTAATGCATCTAACCTACACATCCCAGAGGAAACCCATGCAGACATGGGGAGAATGTGCAAACTCCACACAGACAGTTGCTAGAGGCTGGAATCGAACCTGAGTCCCTGGCGTTTTGAGGCAGCAGTGCCAACCACTGAACCACCGTCATTCCTCATGAAGGGCTTATG